>NW_027511047.1:0-300000 GCF_048772815.1 Callospermophilus lateralis | reverse complement strand
ATTTTGGAAACTACCTTCTCCTTGCTTAATAATTCCAACCCCAACTTTGCTGGTGATTGCTGGCTCTCCATGACAACAGGGGCAATCATGCCTATGGCAGTTCCTATTAATTCTATCAGAGACGATGATAATACATGCCAACCCAGATTTCATTTAAAAGTACAGTCTATAGGCACTTTTACAATATGTCTTTTAGGCGCGATGCAAAATAATACCTATGATATTGATGTTGGAGTTACTTCCTTTGGAAATTGCTCAACAGTACAAAACTATTCCTCATCCACCCCATCTCTTTGTCCCTCCAATGGCACAGTTTTTATGTGTGGAGGAAACTCGGCCTTCCCGAGGCTTCCATCGAATTGGACCGTTGGCTGTGTTCTTGCCTTATTACTCCCTGATATAACTATTGTCCCAGGAGACGAAACTCTATGCATTCCTAGTCTAGACACCTCAGTCAAAAGACACAGGCGGGCAATACAGGCCTTACCACTCGTTGCCAGCCTTGGAATAACAGCTACTGTGGCCACAGGTACAGCTGGCTTAGGCATGGCTATACACTCTTAGCGTCGCCTGTCTCAACAACTTATAAATGATGTACAAACTATATCAGGAACCATTAAAGATTTGCAGGACCTAGTAGACTCCCTGGCAGAAGTGTTCCTTCAAAACAGAGAAGGCTTAGATTTACTGACAGCTAACCAGGGAGGTATTTGCTTGGCCTTAGGGGAACGATGCTGCTTTAATGCCAATAAATCAGCCATAGTACGCACTAAAATTAAGCAGCTTCAAGAAGATCTAGAAAAGAGATGAAGGGAACTTTTTGAAAATCCCCTCTGGACTGGGTTTAATGGATTTCTACCCTTCCTTCTTCCCCTATTAGGCCCTTTGTTGGGTTTACTTTTAATGGTGTCCATAGGACCCTGCATTA
The DNA here is from genome assembly GCF_048772815.1 of Callospermophilus lateralis. NCBI lineage: Eukaryota > Metazoa > Chordata > Mammalia > Rodentia > Sciuridae > Callospermophilus > Callospermophilus lateralis. Next base: position 299,072 of record NW_027511047.1, on the reverse strand, counting down.
TAAACAGGCTTGTACAATTTATTATAGAACAGATTAATATTTTGGCCTCTAAGCCCATACAGGTCCACTATCATCGCCTGGAGATGGAAGACCATGCTGCCAACATTTAAAAGGATGTTCTACCCTTCTCACAGGCTTATTTCTTAAGTTTACATCCCCACAGATCTCTCTTTCTTACATTAAACTATAAGTAACAGCTCTGACCAAACATCTTCTGCCATTGCCATAAGGGTTCGTCCTCCATGGGCCCCTCCACTTGGGGGAGGATGCACCCATGGAGTGAGGACGTTAGGCCATAATAACGGAGGGTGCAGGATGGACTGCAGGAGGATGTATCCACGGATCCCAAAACAGAAGACCTCTTAGTGACACGCTCTGGTGCATGGTGGTCGGCCTGCTTCCCCCTCAAAGCCGTCTCCTCCCAAAACATGCCAAGGCCACCACGAAATCTCCTAGTAAACATGCTCTCTCGAATCAGGAGATATTCTAAGGCCTGCTAGAGAAACAGAGCCTCTATCACCCCCTAAAACATTGGCCGGTAAGGTATGGTCAAATATTTTATATAAGAAAGAGAGGTCAGGGGCTAGAAGGAAGTTCTTCTTCAAAGAATAGCCTGACACTGAAAAGAAACAGCCCCCTGGGAGATATCCTGCCTGGGAGACATCCCGCAGCCATCTATCTCCCTGAGACATCCTGCGGCCATCTGTCTTCCTGCAACATCCTGAGGTTATCAAACTTTCTGAAGACATCCAGCAACTGCCAATAAGAGAGCTTTCCCATCCACAACATATAAATTCCCATGTGAGAACAATAAAAGTTTGCAGCATGATCAGAACTCCAGTCTTGCTGTAATCTCTCGTGTCTCTTGTCCCTTCATTCCTCCCCAACTAGGTTCCTTGCCCACATTGATGTGTGCGGTCGGCCGGGACAACTGACACTAACCCATACCCTACTACACTCTGACTACTAATCCTAATATTATGGAGAAAAATAACCCAAACAGAATAGAAATACAAGCAGTTCAGAGGAGGCATGGTGTATATTTGGACTTGCCTTTTGCATGATATAGGGTAGGTGTTATAAATCTAGTTAATTTTTAATTGAAATCGTTCTCCATGTGTTTTTAAAGTTAACAAATATGTGAATTCCTGTCTCCATTTCTCTGTAGCCTATTCAACACATGTATTTTTATCTGCACATATAGAATCCTACTTGGAATCACACGTACATTCTTGTGAGGAGGCTGACTTGGCAGATACAAATTGTGAGAAGAGATCACTCTCCCTAAACGCTGTTGGAACTCAAAATTCAATCTATGGGTGAGCTTCCTAGTAGAACAACATTTTACATAAATCCATGTTCAGTAACATAAATATTTTTGCATCTATGGATGATATATATTTCATGATGAATTTTGTTTGGCATATATATTGCTACTTTTTATTGTCTGTGTGTGTGTTTTGTATATATATACACTCTTCAGATTTTTCAAAATATGAAATATACGTGTCTTATATACACTCCCTAAATTCATTTATGTTCATGTATGTGGATTTATAATCAACTTTTCACAAGATTATTCTCAGAAATATTCATCCACCTGAAATACATATTTGTTTTCTAGTACTGAAAACTAACTTAAGTGAATGGTGCATACAATCCTAATATTTCTACAGTGACTGACACAGTTTAACATCAATGCAAGTAGAAATCTATCGGACATGATGTGTATTTTGAAGTTCATTTTGTTCAACACTGGTACATTACAATTTCTTCAGTTTATTCACATCATAGGATATATATTTCATCCACAAGTTCACAAATTTATACGCATTTGATTCATTTTCAATCATTTCCTGCTTCAGAACACATGTAGTACTCCTAGTTTCCTGAATGGTCTTTTCATGACACTTATTTCCAAACACATTCATTTTGGTTTTCATAATCATTTTGAAGCAAAACTCACACATTCTTCATGATATACCATAACCCTAATTTTACCATTATATGTGTAACTGATTGGAATGAATGATTGTATATCAATATAAGATTCCCTGTATATTTTCTGATATCAATTCAATCCATTATTTAAAGTTTGAACCACTTTTATTATTTATTCACAGTATGGTCTATTCATGCATTATTTCTATATTTATAGACACAGGGTACATCTATTTGTATCCCCAATACTAATTTATTCATCTTCAAAACGTAGCTCCCAGAAATGTTGGCAGAAATACTCATGTCACCTGATCTACATATACATTTTATCACAGTAATATTCTGGACACATTATGAAAATGTCACACTTATGATTGTACCAAAGCCTAAGTGAAAGTGAGCATGCGTTACTAAAAACATCCATGTCCAGGTTGCCTAATGCTCTCTAATGTCAATACTATTGGTGAATACATATTTGTTTCTTCCTAAGATTATATATTCAACCTCAATCCTGTTGAAAATGTCCAATCCTACCACACAATTTATACTTTGCCTGATTTCCTAATGTCTCTATTGATTTCTGCTTCCCTACATATTATCCCAGTTCATTATTGTGACTGACTCTTCACATGTGCTGACATTTACATTCACTGTCTACTCGAAAGCCTATTGTTAAAGAACTTTTGGTCCCACTCTTATACTCACTCTTCTTTCTAAACCTACCGACTTTCGTCTTAATCGTACCGACTATCACTTTTTGACTGGATGTTCTCTTTGACATTCAATCATCCAAGGTACAAGGCAATTGTATATCGATTCATCTGAGACATCTGTGCAGAATATAATTCAAAGCTAAGTATCCCACTCAAAGGCCTAATGCCTTTCTGGGCTTCAAATCTTACCTGGATTTCTGTTTTCAAACTTATATTTCCCCTTATATTCTTGAAAATATTGCAGGTTCACAATACCATTAATCATCTTGCACAATGATTCCAAACCCAAATAGAACCTGTTATTAACCGTAACCATACACTCTTTTCTCAATCTCACTTTACAGAAGAGCAGGTACAGAGTTCGTCTTACAATACAGGAATGTAGGGGATCTTCCACCTGCTGAGAACCTAAAATGTCCATGCAGAAATGATCCCTGGATAAGATGTAGGCAGCTATTGAGGAATTAAGAGAGCAAAAGTCATCTTCCAATGCAAAAACCCTGGTCAGAGTGAAGGGATGTGTCTGAATCAGCCTCTCTCTTCTTAATGTAGAGAAGATGGACCAAACCAGGCCTGTGTGGAGAGCTGTTCCTGGGTGCCTATGGTTTACATACCATTCTAACTTGTGAAAGTGTCACAGGAAGTAGGGGCAGCCTCCATCTCATGGGACACTTGGAAGCAACTGAAGCAATTGTTAGGACAAAGTGGTTGTCACGGCAGTGACCTCACTCAGTTCCTGAAAGAATTGACCTACTTAACTTCCTTGTTGATGGAACTCTCTGAACTTGGTATCCAGGAAGCCAGGCACCCAGAGCCAGTCCCAGTCCCCGTCCCAGTGGGCTCAATTGTTTGTATTTACCATGGACATAGTCAGTCTTTCTTGGTACCTACTGATGTGAGGATGGTCAAATGACAGAATAGCTATGAAGAGGGTCCTTTCCTGGGAAAGTAGGTAGTTGCTCACCACTGGCTGCTGGCAACTTCACTGAGTTGAAAAAGGAGACAAGATCTGAGACCGTACAGGCCATTTCGGGGGAACGAAGTATGGCTCACCAGTCAGAGGACACTCCATATAGTCAGAGACCTACTTGGGGGAAGGAGGTGCCTTTTTGAGTGTGGGTGTGAGTATGTGGTTTTGTCTCATGTTCTGAGAATAGGTAGGAAAGTCGGTTTGTTTGTTTTGGGGTAGACTGTTTCTCGTATGTCGTTTGGCAAGGCGAGTGTTTCTATGTCTGTGTATCTTACTGTTTCAGTGGTTGTAGACAATAGAAAAGAGAATGCATCAATGGATGTGTTGTGTCTAGTAGAAAGCTCCCAGCATTCATCCTGCCCAATGTATGAATAGAGAGTGGGCAGCCTTAATGATGTGCAACACCTATTATATTCCTAAGTTTCAGTTTTCTTTCTGAATTCTCTCAACTCTCCAGAATAGGCTCATGGTTTTGTGTCCAAGATATGTACCACCTCCAAGCTCTGTGAAATGGCCATGTACTGAATAGCTGAAGGAAATGTGATCATCTCAGAAAACTCAAATATCAGTGTGAATAGAAAAGTCTCAGTGGAGAAACCCTGCTTTGGGCCTTTTACTTACCTATTTTTCTGTTGCCCTGAATGTCAGAAAGGTCTTTGCCTCAGGTCACACTTTGTGAAGCCTGAAGAAAATAGTTTTCAAATGGAAATGAATGGGCATCACCTGTGGCTCTTTCCTTAATTGCTTTGGAAATGGATGTGTCTGTATCAGTATCTTGGCCCTGTGTCAGGTTGTGGCTTAGATTCTCAAAACCAGATGGATCTAAAAAAGATGCCATGTGTGCATCCAAAACCAAAATGGCAAAAAGATCAGTTATCGTGGATGAAGCTTCTTGCCTTTCTCTATTAGTTTCCTGACATCCATCAAGTGAGAATAGGAATCCTTTGGGTAAAATTAGTACTTCAAAGCCATGCAGAGGTGCTTGGGTTTCCTCATGACTCCAAATCACGTAAAGAATCTATACGTGACTGTCAGTAGGCCTCAAATTGGAGAATCAGAGCAGTATTAAGAGCAGGCCTATTTGATCACTCCTGGTGCACAGGAAAAGTGTCCCGGCCACAATGACTTTAGGCAAATGAGGGGCAAGAGAACGTATTTTGGACACTGTCTTTGGATGTGCCCCTAATGGAAACCTCCAGCCAGAGGTTATGATTAGTATCTATATGGAAGAATATGAGGGCTATGTGGAAGTGTTTTGGTTTTAATTGTGGTCATTAGTGTGGTGGTTGGAAAAGATGACTGGGTCCATCGGGGTTTAAACTCTGATGTGATTCCCCTTTGAGACTGCGTTGTGGAACTGACCTCAGAGAAGAATTGCCATGATTTGTGTTGGCATATTTGGAGGCCACGCATGAGAGTCGCCCTTGGAAACTGAGATCTAGACCAAGGGCGGCTTTCCACAGAGCACAGGGAATCTCAGCCATGATACCATATGATTTTATTCTGAAAGCCTTGGAATCCATAGTTGAGAGTCAAAACACACATGGACCTCACATTGTAGACCTCTATGTGCCTGGCTTCATGTAACCTTTTGCCCACTCTTTGGGAAGCCTTGCCTGTGAAATTTCTCCAGAGCTTTAATTGAAATGATCTTCCTCAACCTTTAATGGTTCCTGAATGAATGGAAACCCACAGTGCCTCCAACTTCATCCTTGAAAAATGGCTACATAAATACCATGACATTCTTGAAATTCCCTTGACCAGGTGGCACTGGAGAACCTTCGATGTCCTGTTGCTAATTCGAGTGTACAAGACAGTGCCTTGATTGACTGGGTTTCATGATAATGGTGTAGAACAGAGATGTCAGTACGTTGGAGCCTCCAGATTAGTGGTCATAGAACAGTGTTGTGCATGTGTGTGATAAAACATCTGTGGTGGGGCCATGTGGATCTGCCATTTACTTCCAAATGGGTTGCGACTGACATGGTGCAGCCAGCAGAACCTTGTATGTAAAGGCATCTTGTTATATGGAGAAATTTCAGGGCAATGTTCAGAATCAGGTTGCTATGGTCAAGGGGGCAACCTATGTGTGATAGAAGCCTATTTGGTGCATTCTCCTGCAGACCCTGACACACGACACATGACAGAACTCCCTCCAGCACTGTGTCCCAGTTGAACTTTTTGTTTTTCGAGAAGCAAATACCAAACTCCCAATGCAGCAGCAAGAAACACCACAAAAAGTGGAGGATGACCAAATAGCTTCACAGTCCACACGGAGAGACACTTAGCCCCCAGTGGCCACAGATATCTATAAAGAGAGAATTCAGCACTGCTGCCTAATGTTCATTGGAATATAAGAGACCATGTCCTCCAGGTCACATATATGCAGACCCAGCTTTGATGGTCTCACTACAAAGGAAGATAAAGCTCCTGACAACAACATATATTTCAAGTGCCCAACCTCAGAGGAAGTTTCTCAAGAAGTCTTTAGGCCAACAGAGCTCCATGATTGTGGAGTTTTATCCTGTCCCTTACTTTTGGAAACTCCTCTTGCACCTCCAAAGTTGTGAAATCCTGAGCAATTTCCATTCCAGATATGTATTCACAAATTTTATAACTCTTCTCCTCTAATTGTGTCTTAATTGGGGCGAAGGTAATGTCAAGTAATTGTTCTGGATGAGAGTGGGTGGATTTTTGTGTAGCACATATTTGCATACACATTGGATTCATTTTCCAATTTTCCATTTGAAATACTGAAACACTGACACTACCCCATACCCTACTAAACTCTGTCTACTAATCCTAATATGATGGAGAAAAATAACCCAAACAGAATTGAAATACAAGCAGTACAGAAAAGGCACAGTGTATAGTTGGACTTGCCTTTTGCATTATATAGAGTAGGAGTTATAAATCTACTCATTTTTTTGTTGAAATAGTTCTCAATGTGTTTTTAAAGTTAACAAATATATGAATTCCTGTCTCCCTTTCGCTGTAGCGTATTCAGCACATGTATTTTTATAAGCACATGTATAATCCTACCTGGTACCACATGTACACTATTGTGTGGTACCTGAATAGGCAGATACAAATTGTGAGAAGAGATCACTCCTCCTAAACGCTGTTGGAACTGAACATTCACCCTATGGGTGAGCTTCCTAGCTGAACAACATTATATATAAATACATGTTCAGTAAAATGAATATTTTTGATCTGTGGATAATATATATTTCATGGTGAATTTCAATTGGCATATAGTGCTAATTTTTAATATCTTTGTGTGTTTATATATATATATATATATATATATATATATATATATATATATATATATATATACTCTCCAGATTTTTCAAAATATGAAATATATGTGTCTTATTATACATTTCCTAAATTCATTCATATTCATGTATGTGGATTTATAATAATCTTTTCACAATATTATTTTCAGAAATATTCATCCACCTGGAATACCTATTTGTTTCCAACACTGAAAACTAACTTAAGTGAATGGTGTATACAAATCCTAATATTTCTATAGTAACTGACTCAGTTTAACATCAATGCAAGTAGACTCCTATGGGACATGATGTGTATTTTGAAGTTCATTTTTTTCAACACTTGTACATTACTATTTCTTTAGTTCATGCACATCATTGGATATATATTTCATCTATAAGTTTGCAATTTTATTGGCATTTGTTTCACTTTCAATCACTTTCTACTTCAGAACACATATATTTCTCCATGTTTCGTGACTGGTCTTTTCATGAGAATTCTTTCCAAACACATTATTTTTGATTTTCATAATTACTTTTGAAGGAAATCTCACCCTAGATAATGAACCATAACCATAATATTACCATTAGATGTATAACTGGTTGGAATGAATGATTGTATATCAATAAATGATTTCTTATATATTTTCAGATATCAATTCAATACATTATTTAAAGTGGAACCTGTTATATTATTTAAACACAGTATTGTCTATTCATGCATTATCTCTATATCCATAGACACAGGGTACACGTCTTTATAACCCCAATACTAATTATTAAGTCTTGAAAATATTCCTCCCAGAAATGGTGGAAGAAATACTCATGTCACCTGACCTACATATACATTTTATCACAGTAATATTCTGGACACAAAAAGCAAAGTTCACACTAATGATTGTACCAATGGAATGGTCGAGTGAGCATTTTAGGAAGAGACCACCAAGAGACTGTCTCATGCAACAGCAAAGTGTGTATTGGGGGTCCAGCATGCTGCAGCTCAGAGCTCACTTGAATTTAGCAGAGAGCCCTGAGAATAGCTTAAGCAGAGCTTATGTACTTTCTTTGGAGAAGGCAGGGTGTGAAGTTTATTGATGGGTCAGGGTGAGTGGGCGGTTTGCTTGCAAATGTGTGAGGGAGTACATTCTGCAGTTTGGCAGTTGGGGACAACACATTCTGGGAACAAGATTAGCAAACAGTTCTCAAGATTGCAACAGTGTTTTGTTAAGCATACAGAAAAACAGGAAGTGACAAGTACCTATTTAATAAACCTTTCATTTCCCACTTCTTGTTCTGGTTACTTTTAATCAAAAAAGTTATCATTGGGGGGTGTCACATTTTATGTCTGCTAGTGAGTTATATTGTTGTCTGATTACCATAAGTTTAACTTGTCCAATTTGAGCTTGGAGAAAGGAAACTACACGGTTGAGCAAACAGGGTCTAGAGTTAGCAATAATATGAGGATTATTAATTGACTGGCCAAGGCAGATAAAATCGTAGTTAACCCAAGGGACTGTGTGAACCAAGACTCAAACCACGCTTTTTGGGCCTCTGTCTCTCGTTGACGCTCTTCAAGGCGTTTTCTTAATTTACTCATAGATTCTTTTAAAACTCCAGTATTGTCAGCATAAAAAAAAAAAATTCTTCCCTCATTGCAGCACAAAGGCCCCCTCTCTCATGAAGAGGAGGTCCAACCGTCGCCTATTCTGTGAAACTACTTCGGAGAGAGAGGTTAAAGATTCCTGTAAAGCTGGGATTGAGGTTTTTAATATCTTTAAGCTTTGGTCTATTGCTGCTTCTCATTGAGTCATTTGTTGTGTCCCATGGACTAGGTCAGTGGTTCCTGTGCCCACACCTGCAGCAACTCTTATTCCAAATAGGATGGCTAAAGTGAGGGATACAGGTTCCCAGCGGAACCGGGTTTTATGCCCCCCCCCATTTGAACTTTAAATGAACCTGTGTTATGATAGAGCACTCTGGGAAACATCTGCACCATTACATAATTAATCACATCTATTGACCATTTTATGAACACATAAACAATAATTAAGTATATAGAATTATACTGTTGAAGGAACAGACAAGGAAAGGCACCTAAGATAGCACCGAAGCTAGGGAAGCAGTCCTATTTGGTTGCAAAAGGATGTAGAGAGCATTGCTTCTGTTGTAATCAATTAATCCTCTGAACCCCAAGTTTAGGTTGTTTCAGAATTATGTAGCCAACATGTAAGGGAATGGGCTCAGAATATCACAGTCTGCAGAAGTTCACAAAAAGCAGTTTTTGTTTCTGTTTTATTTCTTCTATTTTGGCAAGTTAACTTTTTAAGGACACCTGGGAGGGGGAGAGCTTTTGTCTTCTCTTTTTTTTTCTCCCTGCCAGCTGTTAAAATGGAGCCCAGTTGGTAACTTCTTTATCTTAGAAATGTAGCAATCTCTGTGAAGCTCCAGCTCAAGGCCAGAGGCCTTGTTCACATATTTTGTGAAAAACTAGTAAGGGGTGTCTAGCTTATTAGTGCTGATTTTTCCAGCCAGTGGCAACTAGAACAGGGCAACAAGAAAAGAGGAAGTTTATCTACATTGAACTCTTTCATAGGGATTATTTTGCTGAAAGTCCTAAAGTCAGTCATGGTGAAGACTTCTGGAGAAGGTCACGTAAGAATTTTCTGTGGTCTTGGTACAGAGGGGGAATAGTGGAAGGCAGGGGGTGAGAGCAGCTCCATGGATCTGAGAATCAGGAAGGAGAGATTAAAAGACTAATGGGAAATAGTGGAAATAGCCCTCAGTGGGCTGTATTCGAGGTAGACCATACTTGTTGTCTAGTAGGATTTTTGATCAGCCATCTCTGCTGAACGGGCTGATGATGCTTAGGAATACTGGTGGCCAAGGGGAGAGTCTATAGCCTTATCCACATGGCGAACACACAGTTTGAAAGGGTTACCAGTCTTTTCCAGCTTCCAGCCAGAGTGGGGACATGGCGCAGGCTTGAGATGAGAGGCATTGATCCAGGAAGTGATTCCGTCTACCTTTACCACTGTAGGTGTTATAAGTAGCACCTGGTATGGTCCTTTACACCGGGGTTTCAGGAATGACACCTGATGTCGTCTTTAGTAGATGAGGTCTCTTACTTGATATTGATGTGGAGTCCCATCATACCCTGGTTGGTAGGAAGGGGCCAGATGTTTCAACAAGTACCGCTGAGTTCTTTCAAGAGCTTTAAGTCTGTCAAGAAAGGGGGTGTGGAAGGGATCGTTAGGTCTTAGAGTTGGGGTTAGGTCCCTTACTGGAGCAGGGGCACCATAGAGAATTTCATAGGGGGTGAGGTTAGACAAAGAAACAGAGGGAGTATTTCTTACATGAAACAGTGCAGAAGGCAGGAGCATAGTCCAATCTTTTATGCCAGTTTCTAAGCTTAATTTCGTTAAGGTCACTTTAATGGTTCTTTTTATTTTTTTACCTGTCCTGAGCTCTGGGGTCTATAAGCACAATGTAACTTCCAATAAACCCCTAGAATTCTGGCTAACCCCTGTCTTACCTGGGCCATGAACGCCGGCCCATTATCAGACCCATATTACCTTAGGCAGGCAGAATCTTGGAAAAATATCTTTCAGGATCTTTTTGACCACCATTTGGGCCGGTTTTCTTTTCTTTTCTTTTCTTTTCTTTTCTTTTCTTTCTTTTTTCTTTTCTTTTTTTTTTTTTTTTTTGTTGTTGTTGGGGATGATTCAATCCATCCTGAAAATGTATCTACAAAGACTAGGAGATATTTAAGTCCATACATTGCTGGCTTAATTTCAGTAAAGTCAACTTCCCAATTCCCAGAATTGTCCTGGTCTGGTTCCTCATAGGTGCTTTCCTGCAAGAAGCTTGGAAGTGTAAGCATTAACCAATTGACAGACCCGACAGGCTTTTGTTACCCATTCAGTTCTTCCCTTTCTCTTTGAATCGGTTAGTGGAAAACTCTGTTCTTGATCCTTCAGGAATGCCTGCAATTTCTTTGAACCAAGGTGAGTGAGTTGATATACATTTTAACTTAGTGTAGGGCTTTCTGAAATTGCAGGCTAAGCTCAGTGAAGTTGAGGGTTCAGTGTCAGAGTCTTTAGGTGTTATCAAAAGCTTCCTGGTTCTCAGGGGTTCATTGGAAATGGGCATCTCCCTTTAGCACCGGGTATAAAGGAGCAGCTAATGATGCAAACCCAGGTATCCATAACCTGCAAAAGCCAGCAGTCCCAAGAAACTCTCTGAGTTGTCTGCTATTAGATCTGTGTGGTATCTGCACAACAGTTTGTTTTCTTTGCTCAGTGAGCCATCTTTTACTGCCCCTAAGTGAATAGCCCAGGAAGATTACTTCATGCTGGCAAATTTGGGCCTTTTTGGCAGAAGGTCTACACGCCAGTTTAGCAAGCTCAGATAATAGTGCTTGGGTCCCAGATTCACAGTTTTCCTTAGTGTTGGCTGCCAGTAGCAGGCCATCCACATGTTGAAGCAGGGTGTATAGTTCTGAAGTTGTTGAGATCTCTGTGGAGAGCTTCATCAAAGAGAGTGGGGGAGTTTTTGAACCCCTATTCGAGTCTAGTCCAAGTTAGTTGACCAGACGTTCCGGTTTCTGGGTCTACCCACTCGAAAACAAACAGCAACTGACTATCTTTATGCAGAGGCAAGCAAAATAAAGCATCTTTTAAGTACAGAACAGTATACCATTTCTGCTCAGGGTTCAGAGTGCTAGGCAGATTGCACAGATTAGGTACCATGCGGTGAATGTCCTGCACTCTGTTGTTGATCTCTCGTAGGTCTTTAACAGGGTGATAGTCCCCGGTTCCTGGCATTTTTTAATGGTAGCAGGGGAGTGTTGCAGGCTGATTAACAGGGCCTTAGGACCCCTAAGATCAGATATTTCTGAATATGGGGCCTTATCCCATCTTTAGATTTTTGCCCAGAGTATATTTTTTGACATTTATTGGAGAGGCTGAGGTTTTTAACTCCACTGTTATTGGAGGTTTTTTAATGGGCAGGCCTAAGCCATCAGTTTTTGTCCAGGCATCTGGGTAATATGTTATCCAATTCTGGGGTAACGTGCCTGTTTGATCAGTCTTGTGTGGTGTGAAGAGTTGATGTTCATCTTCTACTGACAGTTAAAGCTGTGACTATAGGAGTTTTTACTGAAGGATTTATAATTTTCACTTTGGGGCCTTCAGGGATAAAAGTTATTCTGGCCCGGAGCTTGGTGAGCAGATCTTGGCTCATTAATAGGGCCGGGCATCTTGGGATTACTAGGAAGGAGTGATGGATTTTTCCTTTCCCCAGATCCATGATACTCTTAGTTGTCTATGCCCGATATTTACTGCCATTAGCCCCTTGAAATAGAGACCTTTTATTTGATGGAGGGCCCAATGGGGCTTTAAGGGCTGAGTATACTGCCCCTGTATCCACTTCAAAGTGTACTGGGGTACCCTCCACTTCAAAAGTTACCCTGAGCTCGGGAAGAGGATCTGAGCCCCGACTTTCTTAGTCATCCTCCAGAGTCAGAATGTCTGGCTGGTGTGGCTGTCTCATTCTCGGGCTCTTTTTGGCCCAGTGTCCTTTTCCTTTTGAGTAGGCATATTGATCTGAGGCCAGGGGTGGCTTTTGGCGTGTGCCCAGGTATCCCTTCCTGTATCCCTGTTTCTTAATTTCTGTCCTATTTTTTGTTGTGACCAGGACCTTAGTCAATGCATTAGTCTATCTTCTGCTTCTCGCATCCTCTCTTTGCTCCCTTTCTTTCTTCCTCCTTTGTTCCTTCTCTTCCTCAGTTTATCTCTTATAGTTTACTTTTTTAGGCTTCTCTGACTAAATCTCTCAAAGCCATATCTTGTAATCCATCTACGCATTGTAACTCTCTTTTAATATCCAGGGCAGCTTGCCCAATGAAGGCCATCATGACAGATGGCTTTTGATCCTCTGCCTGAGGATCGAAAGGAGTATATCTCCTATATGCCTCCATAAATCTCTCTAGAAACATAGAGGGAGATTTATCAGGCCCTTGAATAATCTCTCTAACCTTGGCCCAAATTAGTTGGTCACCTTAGCGGCTGCTTGGAGACCCGCTATTAGAGCCCGGCAATAAGTGGACGGATGCTACCTACCTTCAAACGTGTTGGTGTCCCAGTTCGGTTGGTTCAATGGGAAGCCGGCTTTGATGATGTGGGAAGAGGTGTCGGTCACCCATCTTGTCCGAGGATATTTTTTTTAGCTTCCAGAGGTTTTTCTCTTGTTCCTCTGTCATGAAGAGAGTCTGTAGGAGTTGTTGGCAGTCATCCCAAGTAGGCAGGTGTGACAACGCCGGCAAGTTCTTTGAGTTCTTTTACCGGGGCCAGCTTTGTCCAGGGAAGGAGTGGCTTTGTGTGCTGCCGGGTAGTAATCTGGAGGGCGCTGGGCCGGCCTAGCTTCCTCCAATGGTGGAGAGGCTGAGTCAGCAGCAAGGGAATCACTTAGAGGGTGTTGGGTGTTGGGGGAAGAGGGTAGGGGATAAGGAGGGTGCGGAGAGTCTAGTTGAGTCTTGAGACTTAGGAAGAACAAAGGGTGGAGGAGGAGGAGCAGAGGGTTTGAGAGATAGAATCATGGGGGAAGGTGGAGGAGCGGGGGCAGGGAAAAGGAAAGGCTTCACAAATGGAGGAGGAGATTTGCAGAGGTCCTGCAAAGTTAAGATATATGGCTTTTGATCTGGATGGCTATGTGGCCCCAGTTGAATGACAATATTTCTGACTTTTTGAATTAGTGGGGAGTAGAAAGTTTCTTTAGGGGCCATCCGACTCCAAAGGTGGGTCATTTTGAGGCACGGAGAGTCTGCCAGTTCCGGCGTTTTACTGAAATAGAAAGATTCTGAGCCCTTAAGTGGACTTTGGTCCACTGAACAAGAGTCAGGGACAGAGGCATTGAAGTGCTCTGTCCCATAATGAAAGATATACAAACAGTGAAAGCAATGACACACAACACAGACAAGACAAGACAATAAAGACAGGCAATGGACGTCCAATACTGAGACCAGGACTGATTAGCCAGCAAAACCTGATGTGCTGGCAAAACCGAATCCGAAACAAAAAAATCACTGAGGCGAGGATACTATTGTTCCTCTATTTTCCGAATCCTCTGGGGGCATCCCCCAGGAACGTGACCTGTGGCTCGGTGACACGTCTGTCAGCCAGCATCTGAGAGAGCTCACGCTCATCACCGATAGCCATTTTGCAAAGCCCTAACCTGAAACCTGAAACACGAAAGTGGTACCTTACTTATCCTGATAGGAGATCTTTGGGAGTCTTTCGTACACCACTGATGGATCTTGCTGGGGGTTTCAGATGTGAAGTTCTGGCAAGCATTGGAGGAAGAGACCACCAAGAGACTTTCTCATGCAATAGTATAGGGTTAATAGGGAGTACAGCATGCTGGGGCTCAGACCTCACTTGGATAGAGCAGAGAGCCCTGAAAGAGCTTAAGCAGAGCTTATATTCTTTTCATGGAGAGGACAGGGAGGGAAGTTTATTGATGGGTCAGGGCGACTGGTCGGTTTGTGAGCAAATGGGTGAGAGAGTACATTCTGCAGTTTGGCAGTTGGGGACAACACATTCTGGGAACAGGATTGGCAAACAGTTCTCAAGATTTCAACAGTGTTTTGTTAAGCATACAGAAAAATAGGAAGTGACAAGTACATATTTTATTCACCTTTCACCAAAGCCTAAAAGGAAAGTGAGCATGGATTACTAAAAACATCCATGTCCAGGTTGCCTAATGCTCTCAAATATCAATCGTATTGGTGACTACATATTTGTTTCTTCCTAAGATTTTTTATTCAACCTCAACCCTGTTCAAAATATCTAATTCTATCACTCACTTTATACTTTGGCTGAATTCCTAATGTCTCTATTGATTTCTGCTTTCCTACATATTTATCCCAGTTCATCATTGTTATTGACTCTTCACATGGGCTGACATATACATTCACTCTCTACCCGAAACCCTATTGCTAAAAAACTTTTGGTATCAATCCTATACTAACTCTTCCTTCTAAACCTACCAATTATCTTCCTAATCCTACTGACTATCGCTTTTGGACTGGATGTTCTCTTCGACATTCAATCATCCAAGATACAAGGTCCTATGACGCTGTATGTTGAATTATCTGAGACACCTGTGCAGAACATAATTCAAAGCTAAGTATCCCAATCAAGGGCCAAATGCACTTCTGGGCTTCAAATTTTACCTAGATTTCTGTTTTCATACTTATATTTCACCTCTATATTCTTATTAACAAGGCAGGTTCTCAATACCATTATTCATCCTGCAGAATGATTACTAACATAAATCAAACATGTTATTAACCCTAACCATACACTGTTCACTCAATATAACTTTACAGAAGAGCAGGGACAGAGTTGGTCTTACCATACAGGAATGTAGGGAATCTTCCACCTGCTGGGAACCTCAAAAGTCCATGCAGAAATTATCCCTGGAGAAGATGTAGGCAGCTATGAAGGACCTAAGAGAGCAAAAGTCATCTTCCATGGCAAACAACCTGGGCAGGATGAAGGGTTGTGTTTGAATCAGCCTCTCTGATCTTAATGTAGAGAGGATGGAACAAACCAGGCCTGTGTGGAGAGCTATTGCCAGGTGAGTAGGGTGGATACACTATTTGAACTTGTGAAAGTGTCACAGGAAGTAGGGGCAGCCTCCATCTCATGGGACCTATGGAAGCAACTGTTAGAACAAAGTGGTTGCCAAAGCAGTGACCTCATTCAGTTCCTGGAGGAAGTGACCTACCTCACTTCCTTGGGAAAAAAACTCTCTGAACTTGGGGTCCAGTAAGCCAGGCACTCAGAGCCACTCTCAGTCCCAGTTCCAGTAGGCACACTTGTTTGGATTTACCAAGGACAGTGTCAGTCTTTCTTGGTACCTACTGATGTGAGGATGGCCAAATGCCAGCAGAGCTCTGAAGAGGGCCCTTTCCTCAGAAAGCAGGTAGTGGCTCACCACTGGCACCTGACAACGTCACAGAGTTGACCAAGGAGACAAGATCTGAGACAGGAGAGGCCATTTCCGGAAAACATACTAAGACCCACCAGTCAGAGGATACTCCGGATAGTCACAGACCTACTTGGGGGAAGGACATGACTTTGTGGGTGTGCGTGGGAGTTTATGGTTTTGTCTCATGTTCTGAGAATAGGGAGGAAAGGCGGTTTGTTTGGTTTGGAGGGGACTGTTTCTAGTAAGTCGTTTGACAAGATGAGTGTTTCTATGTCTGTATGTCCCACTGTGTTCGTGGTTGTAGACATTAGAGAAGAGAATGCATCAATGGATGTGTCCTGTCTAGTAGAAAGCTTCACAGCATTCATCCTGCCCAATTAATGAATGGACTTTGGCTTGCCTTATGGATGGGTAACACCTACTATCTTGCTAAGTTCCTGTTTTCTTCCTGAATTTGGGCCACTCTCCAGAATAGGCTCATGGTTTTGTGTCCAATATATGTACCATCTCCAAGCTCTGTGATATGGCCATGTACTGGATAGCTTAAGGGATTGGGGGAATATCAGAAAACTCAGATATCAGTGTGACCAAAAAAGTCTAAGTGGAGAAACCCTGCTTTGGGCCATTTGCTTACCTATTGTTCTGTTGCCCTGAATGTCAGGAAGGTCTTTGCCTCAGGCCACCCCTTTGGGACGCCTGAAGAAAACAGTTTTCACATGGAAATTAATGGGCATCACCTGTACCTCTTTGCTTAATTGCTTTGGAAAGGGATGTTTGTGAATCAGCCTCTTGGCCATGTGTGAGGCTGTGGCTTATATTCTCAGCACCTGATGGATCTAAAGAAAGATTCCATGTGTACTTCCAAAACCAAAATGGCCCAAAAGCAGTCTTTGTGGATGAAGTCTCTCGCCTTTCTCTATAAGGTTCCTGACATCCATCTAGTGAGAATAGGGATTCTTTGTGTCAAATGAGTTCTTCAAAACTCTGCAGTGGCAAGTCTTTAGGTGCTTGGGTTTTTTCATGACACCAATTCAGATATAAAATCTAAACCCGACAGTCAGTAGGCCTCAAATTGGAGAAGCAGTGCAGTATTTACGTCAGGCCTATGGTCACTCCTGGTTCTCAGGAAGGGTGTCTGGGCAACCCTGACTTTAGGCAAATGAGGGGCTAGGAAGGTTATTTTGTACACTGTCTTGGGATGAGTCCCTCATGGAAAACTCCAGCCACAGGTTATGATGAGTGTCTATATGGAAAAAGATGAGGGCTTTGTGGGAGTGTTTTGGTTTTAATTGTGGGGATTTGTGTGGCGGTTGGAAGTGATGACTGGTTCTACCTGGGTTTGAACTCTGGTGTCATTCCTTTAGAGTCTGAGTTCTGGAACTGATCTCAGAGAAATATTGCCATGAATTGTGTTCGGATTTTAGGAGGCCACGCATGGGATTCGCCCTTGGAAACTGAGATCAAGGACCAGGTTTGTTTTCCACAGAGCCTGAGAATCTCAGCCAGGATATCACAAGATTTTTTCTGAAAGATTAGGCATCCATAGTTGAGAGTCAAAACACCCATGGACATCACATTGTAGACCTTAATGGGCCTGGATGCATATGAGCCTTTGGCCACTCAATGGGAAGACTTGCCTGTGAGAGTACTCCACAGCTTTCATTGAAATGACCTTCTTCACCATTTTATGGTTCCTGAATTAACTGAAACCCACAGTGCCTCCAACTTCATCCATGAAAATTTGCTAGTTAAATACCATGAAATTTTTGAAATTCCCTTAACCAGGTGGTACTGGAGAGCCTTTGGATGTCTTGTTGCTGATCATGAGTGTACCATAGAATGCCTAGATTGTCTGGGTTTCATGAAAATGGTGAAGAACAAAGATGCCAGTAAGTTGGAGCCTGCAGAGTAGTGGGCCTATTGCAGTGGTGGGCAGGTGTGTGATAATACATCTGTGGTGTGGCCATGAGGATTTGCCATTGCCTTCCAAATGGCTTGTGAGTGACATGGTGCAGCCAGCAGGCCCTTCTATGTAAAGGCATCTTTTTATATGGAGAGGTTTCAGGGCAAATTTCAGAGTCAGATTGCTATGGACAAGGGGGCAAGCTCTGTGGGATAGAAGCCTGGTTGGTGCATTCTCCTGCAAACTCTGACCCACCACAAGTTACAGAACTCCCTCCAGCACTGGGTCCCAGTTGAACTCATTGTATTTCATGAAGCAAATACCAAAATCGCACTGCAGCAGCAAGAAACACCACTAAAAGTTTAGGATGACAAAATGTCTTCACAGTCCACACTGGGAGACACTTAGGACCCAGTGGCCACAGTTTACCTACAACGAGAAAATTCAGAACTGCTGCCTCATGTTCATTAGAATATAAGAAACCATGTCCTCCAGGTCACACAGATGCAGACCCAGCTTTGATGGTCCCACTAGAAAGGAAGCTAAAGGTCCTTACAACAACATATATTTCAAGTGCCCAACCTCAGAGGAAGTGTCTCAAAAAGTCTTTAGGCCGGCAGAGCTCCATGTTTTGTGAGTGTTTTCCTGTTAGATCTGGACACAAGAGAAGACCACTGACACCAATAAAAATTAAATTAAATTAAGCTTATTATTTCCACTGGCCATCCTGCCTCTCCCTCCCAAAATGGCGGGAACAAGACAGCAACCCCAGCTTTCCTACAGCCCAGCTTCATGGACCAGAAATTTACACAAAATGGGCATTACATTTAACAGAACTCTGACAAGCATCACACTAATGGTAGTTTATATATATATATATATATATATATATATATATATATATATATATATATATATATATATATATATATTTTTTTTTTTTTTTTTTTTTTTTTTTTTTTTGCTTTTCCTACATCAGAATTTATGAGGACCATTAGAGCCTCAGAGAGGGTTGTTGTCTGGCCAGGGAGGGCAAATATTTATGATATGTCACTAAAGTTTCAGAGAGGGCTGCTATCAGGTCGGAGAGCCAGACATGGCTCAGTTCAAACATTGGCAGGCATTCCAAGCAGGTTCAGAATTTTCAGTAATTTATGGTAAAGCCAAAGTTATCTTTTCATGGCTTTTTGGCAAGATGGCTTCCAATTTTAATAAAAGATCAGGTTGGGTCTATCATTCCCCCCTTTTCTCTGTGTCCCTTTCAAATCTTTGATAGATTAGGGGTAGAGCACTGAGGAAATTTTAATCCCTCAGGTAAAAGTCTCCAAATTTTTAGAACTCACCCAAAACCAGTCTCCCTGATTTTACCTGACTTAATTAATTACTTATATTGATTGTCTATTTATATTTGGCTCCATTGTTGTAATAAGAGAGGCGTCACCCATTTTGGCTTTTTCTGAGCTGAGAGAGGATGACGTGAGTAGGCATGGTGTGAGAGACATGAGTTGCCTTTTAGAAGTAGTTGAGGGACATGAGTTGCGTTTTAGAAGTCAGTTCGGTTTGAAGTCTGGTTGGGGAAGAACAGGTTGTAAAGTCATCTGGGGATTGGTTATTACATGAGAGAAACAAAAACCATGAGTACTGAATAAATGTTGCAGCAGCTGGAACATGCCACTCTATAGAAGTTCCCTCTCCAGTCTTTAATATCCCCAGTTATAAAGACTGTCAATTTAATATTTAACTTTTAGTATTAGAGTTGTCCCTCCCCATAAGATATAGTTTAATAATTTAGTGTCATCTGATCTTGCAAAATCCTTTTACCAGTATGACCTCTGTGTCTAATAGAGAAACCTTTAATTTTGATACTGAGGACTGGATAATCGTACTAGCAAACACCAAGCTTACCTGTGTAGGTTAGGAATATATTTAGGCCTTAAACTGAAAATTTCTGACTCTGGCAGCTCTTCTTGATAGTCTCTTTTAATAAGTATCAGGCATTCCTGTCAGAGAATCCTTCTTTGTAGCCTCCAGTCTTACTTATTTTGGGAGGCTAACATAAAGTGTGTACCTTAAAATATTATTATTATTATTATTATTATTATTATTATTATTATTATTATTATTCAAAATGTCCAGGAATGGCTGTATTTTGGTTTTCACTGTCTTTGCTAAGTGTTTAAGATGAAGCATTCAAACTGACTTTTGTTTCTATCTATTGTTAACAGTCAGGTGAGCTTTTATGGGAGTCATAAACTGGGTAAACTTGAGAGCACTTTCTCAGTTCTGCTAGAGCCATTTGCGCTAGGTGGGTCGAGGTCTCTTTTGACCATGTGGCTTCCCTTGGAAGCATCAGGGATTTCTTTCTTCTCTGATGACTCTTCTCTTCATAGCAAATGCACTGATTGGCTTTCTGTTCTCCAGTGGTCTCATTAATCTCCCTGATGGGGAGTTTTTATAGCCCAGAGTTGCAAAACTCTTTAGAGAAGTCCCCTGTTCCCTGGATTCAGACTGACTCAGAGGGCAAGAGCCAAATATTGGTTTCCTTGGCCCTTTTCAATTAATTTTAATTTAAAATCCTAATCTTAAACATCTATCAAATAAATTTTAACAGCCTGATATTAAGAGCACCAGGCTTTAATGTCTATAACTTTATAATTATTTATCTTTTTATTAATTGGGATCTGTATTATTCTGTCTGTCTTGCAGGTGATAACTTACACTCTGAAATTAACCCATGTTTTGTTCTTAAAGCAACACTTCTTTAAAACACTAACAGGGAATCTTTAGATCACATATAAGAAAATTACAAAATAAAATTTTTTAACAACAGTAAAAATACTTAGTTCGTTTAATAGCTACCCTGAATTTTTTGGCTGAGTCATACATTATATCCCCTGTTTGAGATCCTAGGAATCTTGACATTAAAAAAGAACTTTTAACATAACTTTAAAGAAATAAAATCTGACCTACTGCTTTTGTATTCATTCTCACATGAAATAAGATGGGACACACAGCCTTATCTCAGGTAAGGCAGGGCTCTTTATAAATCTTAAGTATTTTAGTTCTAAAGCTGATCTTTATTTTTTAAATATTATTTTAAAAAGTTTACATAAATTGTTTGAGGTCACATGAACATTAGCTAACACCATATAAAATCACTTTAAAATATGAATTAAACAAATGCTGAAAGTTTTTAACCTTTACATAGATTAGGCTCTCATTAACATAAAGTACATTTAAATTGTTCCCCAATGTAAAAAGTAAGATTAAACTTTACATATCTTATTGATAACAGGTGAATAAATCCCCATAAAACTTCAGAACACCAGCTTGATATAATGCTCTTTTAAAATTTTTACCTTACAGACTTGCATACCTGTAAGATATGAGCACATTAGTAGCATCACAATTACATTGATGTTTCTACATTAACCAAGTTTAGCTTTTAAAGAAATGGCAGTACAGTGCTCTAAAACAACAGTTCTAATTTAATCAGTTGTTTAATTTCTATGGTTGCTTGCACAAGAAAAAATAAAACTTAATAAACACAATGTTATGGGTAAACTTATGTTTTAAGAAATTTTTGTCTCTTTAACACATGATTGATTTTTACAATCTTTTACAGAATTAGTCAAACTTATACAGACGTTAGTAAGTCAATCAGATATCTAACAAAAGTACTCGTGAATGAGTAATCCCATATCAAATTTACTTTACTTATTTATCAAAATATTAGACACATGTTTTGAAGAGTGTAAACCATTTTTATGTTGAAGGAAAAGTCCTAGAACCAAGGCATATTAGACATTTTGTAGATATTAATATTTTATCAGATTTTTGAATACCTAGAAAAACTTGAAAGCTTAAATTTAAAGACATTTATTTTTATCTGTTTATCAAATTTAATTGAATTATTTAAATCACGTGAATTGAAGATCTTTAGATCCACTTTTTAAAATTTGTTTTTATGAGTGCTTTTTTTAATGAGTGTTCCTTATATATATTAATTTGTATATCATATATAAAATATACGGACATATGTATATATAGACATACAACACATAACAAAATTGAGCACACATAATAATAGTAAAGGCCTTGTAGCATTTCACAGGTGAAATCTCCATTGCAATGTTTCAAAAAGTCCACAGTTGGTCAAAGATAGTACTGATCAGAAAAACATTAACCTAGGTCTGTATGATCAAAATCATGAGCTCAAAAAAAAAAATAAAGTATCTAAGGAAAAAAATAAGAGTCCTAGAAAAAATGACTGGCCAGTAATTAGTAAATACCATACAATTTACCTTTTTTTCTCTTAGGCCTCAGATCAGTCTCCTACTAAGCTTGCAGGCTTCTTTCATTTGCCTTTCAAAATAAGTCATGGCTGAGGTCTGGAAGGAGCAGGAAAAAACTGCTTTTCTGAGCAGACACCTCAGGCCTAAGGCATTTTAACCATAATTTTCAGGTTCGGATGTTGAAAATTATGGTTCAAGTTTAAGATACAATTCACAAAATTTTATATCTTTACATCTTGTTTTGTCAACAGATATCATACTATGATTTACAATCCTTGTCCAGATTAATGCTCTCGAACACACAGTGATATTTTCACAGGCTACCCAATTCAAAATTGGTGAAAAATAAAGACTGAATGATTGGGAAGTTACTTGCCAATTTGGAAGTAGAGTTCTTTAGTTTTCCATCCTAAGTATTTAAGTTCTCTGGCATGAATTATCTGAAATCATAAACTAAACCATTACCTAAAACCGACTTTTAACTGCAAGATTTTGCAATGCTTCAAAAACCCATTCAAATACCAGATTGTTACAAGAAAACATCATCATTTAGACACACATTCAGCTAAGATCATTCCCAAGAAACAATTTATAATATCAACACATTATTGCACATGTCTTAAAGGGCCAGAAACAAAGACACAAGACAGACAGAAAGAAGGTCCAGACTATGGCTGTCAGACAGAATCCTTTAAACCTGAGCAGATAAGAAAAAAAATCTCCTACACCAGTGGCACCATAGATGTCCACAAGGGGGGGGGCAGATGTTTTAAGAGAGGGGCAACCTGAAATGTACAATTAAGGGTCTCCATGGTGACTTTAATGCATTTAGTGTCCCCTTTTTCTTTTTCTCTTTTATAACAAGACAGTGGTGGCATAATCCTTACAGTGCAGGGAAGGAAGGAGGGAATTCCCTGAAGCAACAGGGCTTCAGCAGCTGCTGGGAGTCCCTCAGTCCCTCCTTTTACTTACAGGATTATCTCCTCTGGTTCGGTTCCACCCCAAGCATGTTCCATCTAGTAACATTTCAGTAGTCAGCTCTAAAAATGTTCCGGGACAGGGGGTGGGGGAGGGATTTATCAAAATTTGTAACTTAAAGTTCGGCTCCTGACCTTGAAGCCAATTAATGCCAATTTAATAATGAGGACAAGGTTTTTAGAAAAAGAAAAAGGGAGGTTTATTGCTTTGGTAACAAAGAAGAAACACAGGGAACCCTGCCCAGAGGTTGTGACTCTCTTGATCTGGAGGGACAAGGGGTTTTAATGGAGTTTCACTTGTTAACCTGGGAGATACTCAGTTCTTAGGTCCCCAGCAGGCATTGCCCTCTGCAGTGGTTATACTCCAGGCAGCCAGCTAGGAGCTTCTCTCATCCTGCTTAACAAAGGGGGGTAAAGTTCATCGCAGTTCCTTAAAACAGAGTCCGAAAGAATATCAGGCTTACTTTCTTTGTTACCCATTTTCACGTCCAATATACTTATGTTTTTACCACAGAAATAACAGAACAAAACACACAAAACAAACAAGAAAAACATATAGAACACAGAACAAAACACAAATACAGAAACCCGAACTTGAAACAAAAAACATAGGAGCAATGCAACGTCTTGCTAAAGCTCCGAAGTAGGACCACGTACATGCCAGTCATCACATCTCTACCATTCCAGATGAATTCCCTACAGAACAGAACAGAGGACAGAACGTTTCTCATTACTGTACCGAAAACGAGTATATGTGAGCCTCCCCAGGACACCTCTATGTCATCAGAACAGATCCCCGTTAAACGGATATCAGATGCTATAAAGGTGCCACTTAATTTTTGAGGCCTCCTCCACCAGGTGATTGCTACTAGTTTTAGTGCGGTGGTTCACCGCAGTGCTCCTGGGACTTAACGCTCACTCCATGACCTTGGAACAGCTCAAGATGGGCACCCACTAGAGTGGCTCTCCAGCCCGGAGCCCTGAAGGGAAGGCCAGATTCAGATTTTCCAGCAGTCTGGTCTTGTGATCTGGTCGGCAGGGTCATCTTGCTGGGGAACTCAAAAAAATTAGATGAGGACACAAAAAAAGAACACTGACTCCAACTAAAATCAAATTGAGGCAAGCTTATTATGTCAACCGGCTGGGCTGCCTCTCCATCCCAAAACGGCAGGAACAAGACAGCAACCCTGCCTTTCCTACAGCACAGCTATATAGCCCAGAAAGTTACACAAAATGGGGGTTACAGATAACAGAACTTTGACAAGCATCACAAAAATGGTAGTTTATTTATTTATTTATTTATTTTTTGGTGGCCCCAATATCAGAAATTATGAGGACAAATAGAGCCTCAGAGAGGGTCATTGTCTGGCCAGGGAAGGCCAAAATTTATGATGTGTCACTAAAGTTTCAGCGAGGGCTGCTATCTGGTCAGAGAGTCAAGCATGGGTGAATTCAAGGCACGGGCAGGCATTCCAAGCAGGTTCAGAATTTGCAGTTATTTATAGTAAAGCCAAAATTAACTTTTTATGGCTTTGTGGCAAGATGCCTCCCAATTTTAATAAAAGATCAGGTTGGGTCTCTCAACCCGTGTCCCTTACTTTTGGAAACTACTCTACCACCTCCAAGGTTGTGAACTCCTGAGCATTTTCCAGTACAGATATGTATTCACAGATTTTCTAACTCTTCTACTCTAATTGTGTCTCACTTGGGGCAAAGATAATTTCAAGGTATTGTGCTGGATGAGAGTGGAAAAATTTTTGTGCAGCACATATTTGCATACACATTGGATTCATTATCTAATTTTCCATTCAAAATACTGAATCCATGACACTAACCAAAACCAGACTAGACTCTGACTACTAATCCTAATATGATCGAGAAAAACAACCCAAAGAGAATAGAAATAGAAGCAGTTCAGAGTAGGCATGGTGTATAGTTAGACTTGCCTTTTGCCTGATAAAGTGTTGGTGTTATAAATCTAGTCAATTTTTAATTGAAATAGTTCTCCATGTGTTTTTAAAGTTAACAAATATGTGAATTCCTGTCTCCCTTTCTCTGAAGCCTATTCAGCACATGTATTTTTTAGGTTCACATATAGAATCCTACATGGTATCACACATACATTCTTATGAGGTGGCTGACTTGGCAGATACAAATCGTAAAAAGAGATCACTCCTCCTAAACACTGTTTTAACAGAAAACTCAATCTATGGGTTTGCTTCCTAGTTGAACAACATTATACATAAATACAAGTTCAGTAAAATAAATACTTTTGTATCTGTGAAAGATATATATTTCATGATGAATTTCGATTGGCATATGTATTGCTAATTTTTAATGTTCCTGTGTGTGTTTTGTGTGTGAGTGTGTGTATATGTATATATATATATATATATATATATATATATATATATATATATATATATATATATATACATATACACACACTCTCCAGATTTTTCAAAATATGAAATATATATGCCTTATTATACACTCCCCACATTCATTCACGTTCATGTATGTGGATTTATAATAAACTTTTCACAAGATTATTCTCAAAAATATTCATCCACCTGAAATACATATTTGTCTCCTAGTACTGAAAAATAACTTTAGTGAATGGTGCACACAAATCCTAATATTTCTACAGTATCTGACCCAGTTTAACATTAATGCAAGTAGATTCCTATGTGACAAGTTGTGTATTTTGACGTTGATTTTATGCAACACTAGTACATTACTATTTCTTCAGTTTATGCACATCATAAGATATATATTTATCCACAAGTTCATAAATTTATAGACATTTGTTTCACTTTCAATTACTTCCTGCTTCAGAACACATGTATTCCTCCAGGTTTCTTTTTTTAAAAATTTTTATTGTTGGTTGTTCAAAATATTACATAGTTTTTGATATATCATATTTCACACTTTGATTCAAGTGGGTTATAAACTTCCATTTTTACCCCGCATACAGATTGCAGAAAAACATCAGTTACCCATCCATTGATTTACATATTGCCATACTAGTGTCTGTTGTATTCTGCAGCCTTTCCTCTCCTCTACTATCCCCCTCTTCTTCCCTCCCCTCCCCTCTTCTCTCTCTACCCTCTCTACTGTTATTAATTTCTCTCCCTTGTTTTTTTTCCTCTTTCCCCTCACTTCTTCTTGTATGCAATTTTGTATAACCCTGAGGGTCTCCTTCCATTTCCATGCAATTTCCCTTCTCTCTTCCTTTCCCTCCCACCTCTCATTCCTGTTTAGTGTTAATCTTCTCAGGCTCTTTGTCCCTACTCTGTTATTAGTTACTCTCCTTATATCAAAGAAGACATTTGGCATTTGTTTTTCAAGGACTGGCTAGCTTCACTTAGCATAACCTGCTATAATGCCATCCATTTCCCTGCAAATTCTATGATTTTGTCATTTTTTAATGAAGAGTAATACTCCATTTTGTATAAAAGCCACATTTTTTTTTATCTATTCGTCTATTGAAGGGCATCTAGGCTGGTTCCACAGTCTTGCTATTGTGAATTGTGCTGCTATGAACATCGATGTAGCCGTGTCCCTGTAGCATGCTCTTTTTAGGTCTTTAGGGAATAGACCGAGAAGGTTAACAGCTGGGTCAAACGGTGGATCCATTCCCAGCTTTCTAAGAAATCTCCATACTGCTTTCCAAATTTGCTGCACCAATTTGCACTCCCACCAGCAATGTACAAGTGGACCCTTTTCCTCACGTCCTCACCAGCACTTGTTGTTGTTTGACTTCATAATGGCTGCCAATCTTACTGGAGCAAGATGATATCTTAGGGTGGTTTTGATTTGCGTTTCTCTGACTGCTAGAGATGGTGAGCATTTATTCATGTACATGTTGATTGATTGAATGTCCTCCTCTGAGAAGTGTCTGTTCAGGTCCTTGGCCCATTTGTTGATTGGGTTATTTGTTATCTAATTGTCTAATTTTTTGAGTTCTTTGTATACTCTGGATATTAGGGCTCGATCTGAAGTTTGAGGAGTAAAGATTTGTTCCCAAGATGTAGGCTACCTATTTACTTCTCTTATTGTTTCTTTTGCTGAGAAAAAACTTTTTAGTTTGAGTAAGTAGCATTTGTTGAATCTAGTTATTAACTCTTGTGCTATGGGTGTCATATTAAGAAATTTGAAGCCCGACCGCACAGTATGTAGATCATAGCCAACTTTTTCTTGTGTCAGACACAGTGTCTCTGATTTGATATCAAGCTCCTTGATCCATTTTGAGTTAACTTTTGTTCATGGCAAGAGAAAGTGATTCAGTTTCATTTTGTTGCATATGGATTTCCAGGTTTCCCAGCAACATTTGTTGAAGCTGCTATCATTTCTCCATTGTGTGCTTTCAGCCTCTTTATCAAATATAAGATAGTTGTAGTTTAGTGGATTGGTTTCTGTGTCCTCTATTCTGTACCATTTGTCCAACCGCCTGTTTTGGTACAGTACCATGCTGATTTTGTTACTATTGCTCTGTTGTATAGTTTGAAGCCTGATTCACAGTCTTTTCATGAGACTTCATTCCAAACGCATTATTTTCTATTTCCATAATCACCTTTGAAGCAAAACTCACATACACGTCATGATCAACCATAACCCTAATATTACCATTAGATGTATAACTGGTTGGAATGAAGGATTGTACATCAATATAGATTTTCTGTATATTTTCAGATATCAATTCAATCCATTATTTAAAGTTGGAAAAAGTTATATCATTTGTTCACAGTATGGTCTATTCATGCATTATGTCTATATTCATAGACACAGGGTACACCTTTTTATACCCCCAATACTTATTTATACATCTTCAAAATATTGCTCCCAGAAATGGTGGAAGAAATACTCATATCACCTGATGTACATATACATTTTATCAAAGTAATATTCTGGACACAATTACAAAGATCACACTTAAGTTTGTACCAAAGCCTAAATGGAAAGTGAGCATGGATCACGAAAAACATCCATGTCCAGGTTGCCTAATGCTCTCAAATGTCAACCCGATTGGTGACTACATATTTGTTTCTTCCTAAGATTATATATTCAACATCAAGCCAGTTGAAAATGTCTAATCCTATCACTCAGTTTATATTCTGCCTGATTTCCTAATGTCTCTATTATTATCTGCTTTCCTTCATATTTTCCCCAGTTCATCATTGTGACTGACTCTTCACATGTGCTCACATTTACACTCACTCTGTACCCAAAACCCTATTGCTAAAGATTTTTTGGACCAAATCCTATATTCACTCTTCCGACTAATTCCTAATCCTACCGACTATCCCTTTTTGAGTGGATGTTCTCTTCGACATTCAATCATCCAAGGTACAAGGAACGCTACCATTGTATATTGATTAATCTGAGACATCTGTGCAGAATATAATTCAAAGCTAAGTATCCCAGTCAAGGGCCCAAAGACCTTCTGGGCTTCAAATTTTACCTAGATTTCTGTATTCATACTTATATTACACTTATATTCCTATGAATATTTCAGTTTCCCAATACCATAATTCATCCGTAGAATGATTCCTAACCCAAATGGAACATGATATTAACCCTAACCATACACTGTTCCCTCAATCTAACTTTACGAAAGAGCAGGGACAGAGTTGGTCTTACAATAGAGGAATTTAGAGGATCCTCCACCTGCTGGGAACCTCAAAGGTCAACAAAGAAATGATCCCTGGAGAAGATATAGGCAGGTATGAAGGACCTGTGAAAGCAAAAGTCATATTCCATGGCAAACAACTTGGTCAGATGAAGGGATGTGTCTGAATCAACATTTCTCTTCTTAATGTATAGAAGATGGACCAAACCAGGCTTGAACTCTGGTGTGATTCCCCTTACAGACTGAGTTCTGGAACTGACATCAGAAAAATATTGCCATTAATTGTGTTAGGATTTTAGGAGGCAACGCATGAGAGTCGCCCTGGAAAGAAAACTGAGATCTAGGAACAGGGTGGCTTTCCACAGAGCACTGGGAATCTCAGCCAGAATATCACATGATTTTATTTTGAAAGACGTGGCAGCCATAGTTGACAGTCAAAACACACATGGACCTCACATTGTAGACTGCAATAGGCCTGGCTTCATGTGACCTATTGGCCACTTTTTGGGAAGCCTTGCCTGTGAGAGTTCTCCAGAGTTTTCATTGAAATGAGCTTCCCCACCATTTAATGGTTCCTGAATGAATTGTAACCCACAGTGCCTTCAACATCTTCCTTGAAAAACGGCTAGATAAATTCCATGAAATTTTTGAAATTCCCAAGACCAGGTGGCACTGGAGAACCTTTGGATGTCCTGTTGCTGATCATGAGTGTACCAGACAGTGCCTTGATTTACTGGGTTTCATGAAAATGGTGTAGAACAGATTTGCCAGTAAGTTGGAGCCTGCTGATTAGTGGGCCTAGAGCAGTGGTGTGCAGGTGTGTGATAATACATCTGTTGTGGGGCCATGTGGATCTGCCATTAGCTTCCAAATGGCTTGTGATTGACATGGTGTAGCCAACAGAAGCTTATTTGTAAATGCATCTTGTTATATGGAGAGATTTCAGGGCAATGTTCAGAATCATGTTGCTATGTATAAGGGGGCAAGCTCTGTGGGATATTAGCCTGGTTGATGCATTCCCCTGCAGACCCTGACCCAACACACGTGACAGAACCCGCTCCAGCACTGTGTCCCAGTTGAACTCCTTGTATTTTGTGGAGCAAATATGAAATTCCCAATGCAGCAGGAAGAAAAACCACGAAAAGTGCAGGACGAAAAAATGGCTTCACTGTCCACACGGGGAGACACTTAGCCCACAGTGGCCAAATTTTACCAACAAAGAGCGAATTCAGCACTGCTGCCTCATGTTCATTGGAAAAGAAGAAACCATGTCCTCCAGGTCACATAGATGCAGACGCAGCTTTGATGGTCTCATTAGAAAAGAATCTAAAGCTCCTGACAACAATATATATTTCAAGTGTCAAACCTCAGAGGCAGTTCCTCAAGAAGTCTTTAGGCCGAAAGAGCTCCATGTTTGTGGAATGTTTACCCTGTCCCTTACTTTTGGAAACTATTCTACCACATCCAATGTTGTGAAACCCTGAGCATTTTCCATTCCATATATATATTAACAGATTTTTTTACTCTTCTCCTCTATTTGTGTGTTATTTGGGGCAAAAGTAATGTCAAGGCATTATTCTGGATGAGAGTGGGAAGATTGTTTTGTAGCACATATTTGCATACACACTGGATTCATTTTCCTATTTTCCATTCGAAATACTGCATCCCTGACACTAATCCATACGCTACTAGACTCTGACTACTAATCCTAATATGATAAGGAAAACACCAAAGCAGAATAGAAATAAAAAATTTCAGAAGAGGCATGGAGTATAGTTGGACTTGCCTTTTTCAGGATAAAAGGCAGCTGTAAAAAATCTAGTAAATTTTTAATTGAAATAGTTCTCCATGTGTTTTAAAGTTAACAAATATGTGAATTTCTGTCTCCCTTTCTCTGTACCCTCTTCAGCACATGTATTTTTATATGCACATATAGAATCCTACCTGGTATAACACGTACATATTTGTGAGATGGCTGACTTGGCAAATACAAGTTGTGAGAAGAGATCACTCAGCAGAAACACTGTTGGAAGTGAAAATTCACCCTATGTGTGAGCTTCCTAAGAGATCAAGATTATACATAAATCCATGTTCAGTAAAATAAATATTTTTTCATCAGTGGATGATATATATTTCATGATGAATTTCGATTGGAATATATATTGCTAATTGTTAATGTCTCAGTGGTTTTATATATATATATATATATATATATATATATATATATATATATATATATATATTTTTATATATATATATATATATACACACTCTCCAAACTATTCAAAATATGAAATATATGATCTACATATACATTTTATCACAGAAATATTCTGGACAAAAAATGCAAAAGACACAATATGATGGTATCAAAGCCTAAATGGAAAGTGAACATGGATTACTAAAAACATCCATGTCCAGGTTCCCTAATGCTCTCAAATGTCAATCATATTGGTGACTACATATTTGTTGCTTCCTAAGATTATATATTCAAACTCAACCCTGTTGAAAATGTCTAGTCCTATGATTGACTTTATACCTTACCTGATTTCCTAATCTCTCTAATGATATCTGCTTTCCTACATATTTTTCCAAGTTCACCATTGTTACTGACACTTCACATGTGCTGACATTGACATTCACTCTCTAAACAAAACCCTATTGTTAAAGAACTTTTATTCCAAATCCTATACACACTCTTCTTCCTAAAACTTCCAACTATCTTCCTATTCCTACCTACTATCCCTTTTTGACTAGATGTTCTCTTCAACATTCAATCGTCCAAGGTACAAGGTCCTATGCCATTGTATATCGATTTATCTGAGATATCTTAGTAGAATGTAATTCAAAGTAAAGTATCCCAATCAAGGGCCCAATGCCCTTCTGGGCTTCAAATCTTACTTAGATTTCTGTTTTCATACATATATTTCACCTCTATATTTTTATAAATCTTAAAGGTTACCAATATTATAATTCATCCAGCAGAATGACTCTTTACCCAAATCAAAAATGTTATTAACCCTAACCATACACAGTTCCCTCAATCTAACTTTACAGAAGAGCAGGGACAGAGTTGGTCTTAAAATACAGGAATGTAGGTGGTCTTCCTCCAGCTGAGAACCTCAATGGTCCATGAATAAATGATCCCTGAAGAAGATGTAGGCAGATATGAAGGCCCTGAGTGAGCAAAAGTCATCATTCATGGCAAAATCCTGGTCAGGATAAAGGGTAGTGTCTGAATAAGCCCCTCTTTTCTTAATGTAGAGAAGATGGACAAAACCAGGCCTGTGTGGAAAGCTGTTCCCGGGTGCCTATGGTTGATATTGCATTCTAACTTGTGAAAGTGTCACAGGAAGTAGGGGCAGCCTCCATCTCATGGGACCATTGGAAGCAACTATTAGGACAAAGTGGTTGCCAAGGTAGTGGCCTCATTCAGTTTCTGAAGAAAGTGACCTCACCACACTTCCTTGTTGATGGTACTCTCTGAACATGGGATCCAGGAAGCCAGGCACCCAGAGCCAGTCCCAGTCCCAGTCCCAGTCCCAGTGGTCTCACTTGTTTGGATTTAGCATGGACAGATTCACTCTTTCTTGGTACCTACTGATGTGAGGATGGCCAAATGTGAGAAAAGCTCTGAAGAGGGGTCTTTCCTGAGAAAGCAGGTAGTGGCTCACCGCTGACTCTTGACAACTTCACAGAGTTGGACAAGGAGTTCAGTTTTGAGACAGAACAGGTCATTTCAGGGGAACATAGTGTGGCCCACCAGTCAGAGGACACTCCAGATTGTCATAGACCTAGTTGCAGGAAGTAGGTGACTTTGAGGGTGTGGGTGTGAGTTTGCGGATTTTGTCTCATGTTCTGAGAATAGGTAGGAATGGCGGTTTGTTGGGTTTGGAGTGAATAACTTCTGTTCATGTATGTGGATTTATAATCAACTTTTAACAAGATTATACTCAGAAATATTCATTCACCTGAAATACATATTTGTTTCCTAGTACTGAAAACTAACTTCAGTGAATGGTGCATATAACTCCTAATATTTCTACAGTAACTGACCCAGTTTAACATCAATGCAAGTAGATTCTTATGGGACATGATATGTGTTTTGGAGTTCGTTTTAATTCAACACTGGTACATTACTATTTCTTAAGTTTATGCACATTACAGTATATATATTTCATTCACAAGTTCACAAATTTATAAGCATTTATTTCACTTTCAATCACTTCCTGCTTCAGAAAACATGTATTCCTCCATGTTTCTTGACTGGTCTTTTCATGAGACTTCTTTCCAAACACATTATTTTTGATTTTCATAATCATTTTGAAGCAAAACTCACACATTCTTCATGAAAAGCCATAACCCTAATATTACAATTAGACGTATAACTAGTTGTTATGAATGATTCTATATCAAAATATGATTTCTTATATATTTTCAGTTATCAATTCAATCCATTATTTAAAGTGGAAGCAGTTATATTATTTATTAACTGTATGGTCTATTAATGCATTATCTCTCTATTCATAGACAAGGGGTACACCTATTTTACCTTAGATACTAATTTATACATCTTCAAAATATTCCTAAAAGAAATGGTGGAAGAAATACTCATGTCACCAGATCTACATATACATTTTATCACAGTAATATTCTAGACAAAAAAAAAGTCACCCTTAAGATTGTACCAAAGCCTAAATGGAAAGTGAGCATGGATTACATAAACTTCCATGTCCAGGTTGCCTAATGCTCTCAAATATCAATCCTATTGGTGACTACATATTTGTTTCTTCCTAAGATTATATATTCAACCTCATGCCTGTTGAAAATGTCTAATCCTATCACTCATTTTATACTTTACCTGATTTAGTAATGTCTCTATTTATATCTGCTATCCTACATATTTCCCCGGTTCATCATTGTGACTTACACTTCATGTATGCTGAAATTTACATTCACTCTCTAACCGAAACCCTATTGCTTAAGAAGTTTTGGTCTAAATCCTATACTCACTCTTCTTTCTAAACCTACCGACCATCTTCCTAATTCTACCTACTATCCCATTTTGAGTGGATGTTCTCTTTGACATTCAATCATCAAAGGTACAAGGTCCTATGCCATTGTACATCGATTTATCTGAGACATTTGTGCAGAACATAATTCAAAGCTAAGCATACCAATTAAGGGTGCAATGCCCTTCTGGGCTTCATATCTTCCCTGGATTTCTGTTTTTATACTTATATTTCACCTATATATTCTTGTAAATATTATATTTTCCCAAAACCATTATTCATCGTGCAGAAAGATTCCTAACCCAAATTGAACATGTTATTAACCCTAACCATACACTGTTCCGTCAATCTAACTTTACAGAAGAGCAGCGACAGAGTTGGTCTTACAATACATGAATGTAGGCGATCTTCCACATGTTGAGAACGTCAAAGGTCCATGCAGAAAGGATGCCTTGAGAAGATGTGGGCAGCTATGAAAACTTGAGAGAGAAAAGTCATCTTCAATGGCAAACAACCTGGTCAGCATGAAGGGATGTGTATGCATCAGCCTCTCTCTTCTTAATGTAGAGAAGATGGTCCAAACCAGTCCTAGGTGGAGAGCTGTTCCCGGGTGCCCATGGTTTATATACCATTCTAACTTGTGAAAATGCCAAGGAAGTGACCTCATTCAGTTCCTGAAGCATTGACCTACCTCACTTCCTTGGTGATGGAACTCTCTGAACTTGGGATCCATGATGCCAGGCACCCGGAGCCAGTCAAGTCTCAGGCCCAGGGGTTTAACTTGTTTGGATTTACAAAGGAGAGTGTTAGTCTTTCTTGGTACCTTAAGATATGAGGATGGCCAAATACCAGGAGAGCTCTGAATAGGGGCCTTTCCTGAGAAAGCAGGTAGTGGTTGGCCACTGGCTCCTGAAAACTTCACAGAGTTGGGAAAGAAGAGCAGATCTGAGACAAGACAGGCCATTTCGGGGGAACATACTGTGGCCCACAATTCAGAGGACACTCTGGATAGTCACAGAGTTTAATTGGGGAAGGATGTGCCTTCGTGGGTGTGGGTGTGATTTTGTGGTTTTGTCTCATGATCTGAGAATAGGTAGGAAAGGCGTTTTTTTCTTTGATTTGTAGTGGACTGCTTCTAGTAAGACGTTTGACAAGGCGAGTGTTTCTATGTCTGTGTATGCTACTGTGTCCGTGGTTGTAGACATTAGAAAAGAGAATGCAACAATTGATGTGTCCTGTATAGTACAAAGCTTCCCAGCATTCATCCTGCCCAATTTATGAATGGACTGCCGCTTGCCTTATAAATGGGCAACACCTGCTAACTTCCTAAGTTCCTGTTTTCTTCCTGAATTCTCGCCACTCTCCAGAATAGACTCATGGTTTTTGTCCAAAATATGTACCACCTCCAAGCTCTGTGACATGTCCATGTACTGGATAGCTGAAGGGAATGGCGAGCATCTCAGAAAACTCAGATATCAGTGTGACCAGGAAAGTCTCAGTGGAGAAACCCTGCTTTGGACTTTTTCTTACCTATTGTTCTGTTGCCCTGAATGTCAGGAAGGTCTTTGCCTCAGGCCACCCCTTTGTGAACCCTGAAGAAAACAGTTTTCAAATGGAAATGAATGGGCATCACCTGTGGCTCTTTGCTTAATTGCTTTGGAAAAGGATGTGTCTGAATCAGCCTCTTGGCCCTGTGTGAGGCTGTGGCTTAGATTCTCAGCACCTGATTAATCCAAAGACAGATCCCATGTGTGCATCCAAAACCAAAATTGCCAAAAGAGCAGTTATTGTGAATGAAGTCTCTTGACTTCATTTCTAAGGTTCCTGAGGCCCATCAAGTGAGAATAGGCATCCTTTGGGTAAAATGAGTTCTTCAAAGCCCTGCGGAGGCTAGCCCAGAGGTTTTTGGTTTGTCTCATGACTCCCAATCATATAAAGAATCTATACCTGACATTCAGTAGGCCTCAAATTGGAGATGCAGAGCAGTATTAACAGCAGGCCTATTTGATCACTCCAGGTTCACAAGAAGGGTTTCCAGGCCACCCGGACTTTAGGCAAATGAGCGGCAAGGGAGCTTATTTTTCACACCGTCTTGGGCTGCACACCTCATGGAAAACTCCAGCCAGAAGTTATGATGAGTGTCTATATGTAAGAAGATGAGGGCCCTGTGGGTGTGTTTTGGTTTTCATTGTGGTCATTTTTGTGGCGGTTGGAAGAGATGACTGGGCCTACCTGGGCTTGAACTCTGGTGTGATTTCTCATAGAGACTGAGTTCTGGAACTGACCTCAGAGAAGTACTGCCATGAAATGTGTTGGGATTTTAGAAGGCCACGCATCAGAATCGCCCTTGGAAACTGAGATAGAGGTCCAGGGAGGCTTTCCACAGGGCACTGGGAATCTCAGCCAGGATATCACATGATTTTATTCTTAAAGACTTGGCAGCCAAAGTTGAGAGTCTAAACACACATGGACCTCACATTGTAGACCTCAGTGATCCTGGCTTCATGTGAACTTTTGGCCACTCTTTGGGAAGCTTGCCTGTGAGTGTTCTCCAGAGATTTCATTGAAATGAGCTTCCTCACCATATAATGTTTCCTGCATGAATTGAAACCCACAGTAACTCCAACTTCATCCTTCAAAAATGGCTAAATAAATACCATCAAATTTCTGAAATTTCCAGACCAGGTGGCACTGGAGAACCTTTGGATATCCTGTTGCTGATCATGAGTGAAAGAATTCCCCACACAAAGACACTTCGCTAGGAGAATTCCAATTTTATTGCAAAAAGCTGTGTGCTTACATAGAACTAAAGGGGTGATGGTAGGGCTTAGATAAATGGCAGGGCACCAATTTATTGGCAAGTTCTTTCAGATATCAGCTCCGGAGCCAAGGAATTAGTTCTCATTGGGGCTAAGGTTCCCCGCCAGAGAGATTTGAAATTGGCGCCGACGGGAGAGTTCACACGGGCGGGAACTTTTTGCATCACTGCAGAAAAGAGGAAGGTAGGAAGAAAAAGTCCTTAGGCACCATGTTGGGGTTTTTACTCTGGGGAATGGCTGCCGTTTATACTTTTCCCAACATTCCTCCCTTTTTGTTTTCTTAGGAAGTGTGGCATCGTTGGTCAGATCCTGCTGCTTCTTGCTCTTTGGGGGCGCTGTGGGGCCTAGAATGGGAAGTGGAGGAATTATCGGGGGGCAGGTCTGGGGATATCATGGCAGCCAGAAAGAAAACCCAGTGGCTACAGACAGCTACTTCCATAGGGGTGAAGTCTATGAAAGTTCCCTGAAGCCTCAAGTTGTCGATGGCATTGAACCAGTCCTGGATGGAGGAGTTTGTTGGTATCAGTCACTGGTCCTGTTTCAGAGACTCTGGGAAATACTGGAAGCGTTGCCTGGACATGGCATCACCAGCACCTGAAGAAGATCAGAGCGAATAAAAACAGAATTAAGATAAAAATTAAAGCAAAGGTCAATTTTTGGCAGAAGTACCATGTTGGGGGACTGACAGAGAAGAGTCCAAGGGCCATGAGGAAACTTAGAAGGACATAAAGACTCATTAATCCAGGATGGCAGATTAAAAGGTTCTCCGAGCTCGTTGTCTCTTGCCGTCTGATGTCCGTTGCATTCCATCGTGCCTGGTAGTGAGCTTCAGCACTGAGTGAACTGTTCTCTTGGAGATGTTGGGGGTTCATCAGTCATCAGAGGCTGCTAGTGCCTAAGCAAAAGCTCGTTGAATGTTTGATTAGAAATTTTTTTTCAGTTGGGTTTAAAGGCACTTCATTATGCAGGGCAAGAGAGCACAAAAAAGGAGCATCCCAATAAGGGGCCCCAAGATTGGTAGTAAGTACATGGCAAGAAAGGATTGGAAGCAATTGGGTTGATAATTTCTGCAATTTAACAACATTTTTTTCTATTAGGCCAGATTCATTAACATAATGACAACATTCCTCTCTGAGGAACAGGCATGTTCCCCCTTTTTCTGCAATGAGAAGATCAAATTCCCTTCGGTTCTGTAAAGCCAGTTGTGCCAATGAAGTAACCGTCACTGCAAGAAGCCCAGAAAGTGAGCAGTGTTATCAAGTGCTTCCTGCAGTTTTTGTTGCAGGTCATTGGATGCCCATAGAGCATGACCTATAGCTTCACCAGAGAGTTCGAGACTCGCCGCTGAGGTTGTTAATGTGAGGCCTACCAGAACCGGCAGAAAGACTGCCGTAAGGGTGCAGGAAGGTAGGGCCACCTGTCGGAATTCGATGGGAGTATACAAAGACAGCTGAGGAACTACCGTAACCAAGAAACAGATGCCAGAGACATTGATCGTTGAGGTACTTATAGACCCGTTACACCAGAGAAAATGTCCAGGTTTCATAAATCAGGGCTCGATGGGGTGCTAAAGCTCAAGGAACAAATGGGTAAAGAATTAATTATTGTCAGGTGGAAACAGATGAAAGGAAATAAAGTATTGGTGGAACAACTTTCCCATAGTGGGATACGTGTCACATGTAGGGGTTTTCCTTTCTTAGAGAAATTGTAGGTTTTTGCTGAAATATTTCCTGCCGCTAATGGGACCGCTGCTAGAAGTGGACGACTAAGTGAAGCACAGAGAAAGAACTGAGAAGTAGGCACAGAAAGAGGGGTGGAGTTTAATAATCAAAGAGTTTGGTGTAGCAAATTGAGCCATGTGGGAGGGGGACCTGAGGGGGTTGAAGGCTCTGAATCCTCTTTAAATGAGCTATGGATAAGATCTCGAAGTTTTGATTCTGACTCCTTAATGTGTTCGACTACCTGGATGGTTGCCTTAGGTGGCGTAATCAGGGTGCGGCCAACAGTCATCCACATTGTGGGTCTGGCTGAGGTTGTCCGAGCATAGACAGCAAACTCAACATAGTCCCAACGTTTGGCTTTGGGGTCAGGTATATCTAAAGTATACCATCCATTGTTATTGGATGAAGAGCCTTTATGCCACTTTAGGTAACTAGAAGTCCACCCTTCATGGTAACCAAGTGAGTGGTAAGAATAGCTACCACGTTCATGATGGAACCTGCATGACTTATAGGGGCACCCATTATATATCTCAGGCCACCAATGACAATAGTCTTTGGTTTGATGAAAAAGGAAGCAAATGAAAGGCCAGTTCCAGCTACCAGGGACGAAGGTCCTTGATGGTGACAATTTTAGGGGAATAGAGGTGCAGTTGTGGATGAAGCAAGTAGTTGCATCCACTGCGTGGACCTTCTGCATGCCATGTTCTGAGTATCATTCCCGAAGAGTGAAAAAATACATTGTAGCAGAGGAGGGTAAATACCAGTCCTGACAGAGCACAGAAAATAAGCAGAGCACAAAAAACAAGCAGTTAGAGAAGACTAGGGTGTTGGGAGAGCTCATTGTGCCTTCTTTAAGAGGAATTGTTCTGCGGGGAACACCGTGTTAGCCGCAACTTAAATGGGTTAGATGGGAGTGGAGAGCAGGAGTAAAGGAGAGGTTCAGGAGGTGATTCTTGGAGTTCCTCTGGGGTGGTCCTGTCGTCATCAGGTGGGCCTCTTGGTGATATGGCTTCAACCTAGATATGTGAATCCAAGGGGTGAGACAGTTGTCTGATAAGGAGAGTTAGGTGGAGTTGGGGGTACAGAGAATGACAGGATAGGGGCCTTCCCATTTTGGGGCAAGAGGCCCGTTCTCCTCTGGGGTATTATAATAGACTAGACTCCCAGCTGTTAAGGGACGAGTGTTTGGAGCGGGGACTGGGTCCAGAAGAAGCCAGTCCTGATATTTCCAGAGTTCCGAGCGAAGATAAAACAAGAGAGGCAAAGACAAATCTCGGGTGAGAGGTCCTTGTGAAATGACCAACCCAGGGGGGATAAGAGGTCTTGAATACCTTATCTCAAAGGGAGACAGTAAAGATGGTTTCTTAGGTAGAGCTCTGATTCGAAACAAATCCAAGGGAAGGAGTTTGACCCAGTCTAAGTTTAATTCCATTGTCAATTTGGTAAGGACTTCCTTTAGAGTACGATTTACCCTTTCCACTTTCCCTGAAGCCTGAAGGTGATATGGACAGTGAAAATGTCACTTGAAGGAGAGGGCTTGAGAGACCTTTTGTGTGATGCTAGAAATAAACTCAGGGCCATTGTCAGATTGTAGGAAAGTGGGCATTCCAAACCTGGGGATGATGACTGTCAGAAAGATTGAAGCTACAGTGGAAGCCTTTTATTGGAAATGGGAAATGCCTGAACCCAACCAGAGAAAGTGTCCACAAAGACAAGGAGGTATTTAGTGTGCCATACTTTGGGCATGTTGGTGAAGTGTACCTGCCAGTCAGCAGTGGGAATGTGTCCCCGGGCTTGGTGGGAAGGGAAAGGTTTGGGCCTTAAAAAAGTATGAGGGTTGGTCCGCTGACAGATCTGACAATTAGAGGCTATATTCTGTAGCATGGCTTTGTCAGAGGGGGTGAGGGAGAAGAAGCTCTGTAAAAAGAGGGTCAAAGACTGAGAATCGGAATGGAATAGAGTATAAAGGAACTTGAAAAGATCCTTGTTCTTACTGGAAGAAGTAGTGGCTTCAGATGAGATGTCTAAAGTGGCCATTATATGTCCCCCAATGGGGGCAATAACTGGAAGTGGTGGCAGCCATTCGTGCCGCCTGGTCAGCTTTGGCATTGCTCTCAGTGATAAGAGAGCCGTCCTTCTGATGGGACCTACAATGGACAACTCCCAGCTGGGTGGGAAAGTGGGAGGCCTCTATCAGATTGCATATAAGAGGCGAATTAGTGATCACATTACCTTTGGTGGTAAGTAGTCCTCGCTCCTTTCATATTGCAGCATGGGAAAATAAGATATGGAAGACATATTTTGAGTCAGTATAAAGGGTGAGGGATTTGCCTTGTGCTAGAAGGCAGGCACGAGTGGCTGCTATGAGTTCAGTCTGCTGGTTGGTAGTTCCTGAAGGTAGAGCTTTGGCCTCTATAATCTCAGTGGCTGAAACTACAGTGTATCCAGAGTAATGAGTGCCATTCTGCCTAAAGAAACTGCCGTCAGTGAACCAGATAAGGTCAGGCTTGGTGAGTGGTCCCTCAGAAATTGAAGAATGACAGGGAAGGAAATCATCTAAGGTTTCCAAGCAATTATGAATTGTTGTGTTATAAGTGGGAGTCATTGGGAGCAGTGAGGCAGGGTTCAGTGCAGAGCAGGGGAGGAAAATAATATTAGGGTTTTCCAGAAATGAAGTGAGGAGTGACAGAACTCTGGATGGAGGAAGGGTTTGAAGGCCCTTATAAGCTAAAAGATCCTTCAAGTGATGTGGGGAGTGAATAGTTCAAGGAGCCCCAAAAGTCAGCTTAGAGGCTTCTTTGTGTAAAATTTGTTCAGCAGCCAGAGCTTTTAAGCAAGGGGCCTACCCACAGATTGTATGGTCTACTTTATTGGACATATATGCCAGAGGTGCAAATGTAGGCCCATAGTT
Organism: Callospermophilus lateralis; assembly: GCF_048772815.1. Taxonomy (NCBI): domain Eukaryota; kingdom Metazoa; phylum Chordata; class Mammalia; order Rodentia; family Sciuridae; genus Callospermophilus; species Callospermophilus lateralis. Next base: position 257,909 of record NW_027511047.1, on the reverse strand, counting down.
TTGACCTAAGACCCCAAATGCTTGCTCCCCTTTTTCATGGACATATAGATGAAATGGTCTTGAAGTATCAGGAAGGTGCAAGGCAGGTGCCTTTAAGAGGAGTTGCTGAAGCCTGCAGAAGTGGTAGTTAGGGGAGGAGGCAAGAGATTCACTAGGGGGTCCCTTTGCTAGGTCATACAGGTTTTTGGCTAGAAGAGAATAATTTGGGATCCAGGCCCTAAAATAAATGCTAGTCCTAGGAATGATAGTATTTTGGCTTTCGTATGGGGCACTGGAAGATCAGAAAGGAGTTGCCTCCTATCCAGTGTTATTTCCTTTTTCCTAGGTGTAAGGCAAAAAACAAGATAGATGAGAAAAAACTGGAAAATATGGGCCTTGTAGGGAGACACCCTATATCCCTTGTATGCTAGGAAATTAAGAAGCTGGGCAGTGTGGGATTGAGAGTGTTCCCAAGAGGGACTACATAGAAGAAGGTCATCGACATATTGAAGGAGAGTAGAGTCAGGACAGGTCGGGTGAAAGGATGTGAGGTCCTGGGCAAGAACTTGGCCAAAGAGATGGGGCCTATCCCTGAATCCCTGTGGGAGGACAGTCCAGGTAAGCTGACGAGAATGGCGGGTGTGAGGGTCAGTCCACGTAAAAGCAAAGATATCCTGAGATTCTGATGACAAGGGAATAGAAAAGAATGCATCTTTGAAATCTAGGATCAAGAAGTGGGTAGTAGTGGCATGGATCTGAGAGAGGCAGGGGTAAGTGTTGGGCACTAGCAGGTGGATGGGGACCACAGAGGAGTTGACAAGGTGAAGGTCTTGAACCAGCCTGTAGGACCCGTTAGGTTTCTTAACTGCCAGAATGGGGGGTGTTGAAAGGAGATTGTGTAGGCCTAAGATACCCCTTTCATAATAAATCCTGGATGATGGGTTCTAATCCGAGGAAGGCTGTGGTTGTGAGTAGATATTGTGGTTGACTAATATATCTTGAAGGGTCGTGTAAGACAATATTAATAGGACTTCATTTAGCCATAGAGGGTGTAGTTGTGTCCCAAACCTCAGGGTTAACTGGTTTAGATAGTCGTGGGAGACTGCATGAAGGAGGTGTATTTGCCCATAGTAACATCATGAGGAAATGAGAGGTTGAATAATGTGGGGTGATATGTGAATGGTGACTTTTAATAGTGAGAGTATGTCATCAAGACATGACGGCCATCTGGGGTTTCTGGGTCGAGTTTTGTGTACTGTTGAAGGGCCTTGGTTAGTCTATCCTGGAAATCTGAAGGTGTTTCCTCCTTCCTTTGAATGACCTCCTGCACCTTTTGAAAGTTAACAGCCTTGCGGGTGGCCTTTTTCAGCCCGCCAAGAGACAGGATGTAAAAAGGTCACGAAACTGTAAGCCTTCACGGGTCTTGTAATCCCATAGGCGATCCTGCTCTGGGACAGCATGAGGGCCTGTGGGGTGGGTAGGATTGGTCCTATGATTTTCATCAGCATTGGCTTGGGCTAGCTCCCAGACTCATTGCCTTTCCTTGGGGAGAAGTGTATTGGCCAAGAGCATGTAGATGTCATGATGAGTGAGGCTACATACTTGCAGGACCCATTGAAACTCCCGAATGTAAGTGGTGGGGTCAGTGGTGAAAGAGCCTAACTTCCTCTCTAGCTGAGTAATGTCCAACATGGAAAACGGAACGTGGACTCTGATGACACCCTCGGGACCAGCTACCTCACGAAGGGGTGCAATTGTCTTGGGGGTGGGAAGGAGTCCCTTAGACCTGGTAACAGGAGGACTGAAAGAGGAAGGCGGTGAACAGGAAGGAGAGGGAGAGGAAGGGAGTGTCTCTGTGGAGGAGGAGGAGGTGGAGCAGGCAGAAGAGGGTGGAGGAAAGAGGGATGAAACGGAAGGCGGAGGATCCATGGAATTAGGCAGAGGAAGAGGAAGGTATAGCGAGAGAAGGGGCAGATGGGGCTGGGGGATAAGGTGGGGGTTCATCTGCTTGGTCGAATGAGGAAGAATCTGTGAAGTCAGGAATAGAAGTAGGGGAAGAGAGGGGTTTTCAAGCAAAGAGGACCTGAGAGGGAGGGCAAAAGGAGCAGAGAGCAGGGTGCTGTGTATGAAGGCTAAAATCTTAAATGCAGGGAATCTCCCTCCACTTTTTCAGATGCTGGCAGTAGTTAAAAAGGTCCTGGAAGAGGTTTGGATCTAAGGAGCTTTCTGGTGGCCAATGATTGCCATTATCCAGTGGATATGTAGGCCAATCATGGGTACAGATTTTGATTAAAAGTTTGGGCTTGATGTCTGGTGTGAGGGAGAGTGTGGCCAGATTTTTTATTAAACATTTGAGAGGTGAGTCTTCAGGTGCAGACTAAGAGGTGCCCATAGTCACAGGGAGAGATGGGAGAGAGAGAGAGAGAGAGAGAGAGAGAGAGAGAGAGAGAGAGAGAGAGAGAGAATAGGAGTAAGCAAGAAAGACAAAGAGAAAACCCGGGCTGGAACGGCTTCCAGGAAGCTCAGGGCAAACGGGGGTCAGGTGGGCGTCCCCAAAATGACAAGCCATCACGAGGAAATACAGAGGGCACTACCTGGTCATCACCAGTGAAGTGCGATCTGTGAAACCAAAAGGAATTGGAGCCAAGGGCAACCTGACGTCAGGAAAGTTTTCAACTGCAGCAGAAGAAGTCAGTAATGAAAACAAAACTCTGGCTCTGACAGAATGCAATTCCAGGCCGGGAGTTCAGTTTTCGAAGAGCAGAGAGGCAGCTTCAGCCAGACACAGCAACCCCACAGGATACAGCAACTCTAAGGCAGCAGCAGCGGCAGTGAAGCAGGAAAATCCATAAAGCCTCTCGTGTAAACTCAGAAGCCTCATGCCCCAAAAAGAAACGAAACACCAGAGGGTCCACTGCAACTAGTAAAGGTCTTAGTGGGAGGAATTCCCTCTCCCCTACCAGGCATCTGGAGTGTGCCTGACGATCACTGTCACAAAACCAGTGGCAGCCTGAAGGGAGTTGGCGAGCCAGGGTCAGGGGAGGATTACTTACATCAGATCAGTGGTGAGTGCAGAAAGCTGGCGTCTGAAAAGAGCGGACTAGGGCAGAGTGTCTCGGCGGAGTGGGGGACGGGGCTCTTGTTGGAAAGAGCTCACCCGTATCCTCTCACGGGGCACCAGAATGAAAGAACTCCCCATGCAAAGACACTTCACCAGAAAATTCCAATTTTATTGCAAACAGCTGTGTGCTTATATATAACTAAGGGGGAGATGGAAGGGCTTAGATAAATGGCAGGCAACCCATTTATTGGCAAGTTCTTTCAGATATCACCTCCGGAGCCCAGGAATTTGTTCTCATTGGGGCTAAGGTTCTCGCCAGCGAGATTTGAAATTGGAGGAGGCGGGAGAGTTCACACGGGTGGGAACTTTTCACGCCACTGCAGGAAAGAAGAAGGTAGGAAGAAAAAGTCCTTAGGCGCCATGTTGGGAATTTTCTCTGGGTTATGGCTGCCGTGTATACTTTTCCCAACAATGAATATACCAGACAGTGCCTTGATTGACTGGTTTTCATAAAAATGGTTTTTAACATAGATGCCAGAAAGTTGCATCCTGCTGAGTAGTGGGCCTAGAGCAATGGTGGGCAGGTGTGTAATAAAACATCTGTGGGGTGGCCATGTGGATCCGCCATTGGCTTCCAAATGGCTTGTGACTGACATGGTGAAGCCAGCAGACCCTTATATGTAAAGGCATCTTGATATATGGAGAAGTTTCAGGACATTGTTCAGAATCAGGTTGCTATAGTCAAGGAGGCAAGCTATGTGGGATTGAAGTCTTGTTCTTTTATTCTCCTGCAGACCCTGACCCACCACACGTTACAGAACTCCCTCCCGCACTGTGTCCCAGTTGAAAACCTTGCATATCGTGAAGCAAATACAAAACTCCCAGTGCAACAGCAAGAAACACCATGAAAATGGAGGATGACCATATGGTTTCACAGTCCACATGGTAGACATTTACCCCACAGTGGCCACAGTTTACCTAAAAAGAGAGAATTCAGCACTGCTGACTCATGTTCATTGAAAAAGAGGAAACCATGTCCTCCAGGTCTCATAGATTCAGTCAGAGCTTTGATGGTCTCACTAGAAAGGAAGCTAAAGCTCCTGACAACAACATATGTTTCAAGTGCCCAACCTCACAGGCAGATTCTCAAGAATTCTCTAGGCCAGTAGACCTCCATGTTTGTGGAGTGTTTACCCTGTCCTTTACTTTTGGAAACTCCTCTACCACTTCCAAGGTTTTGAACTCCTGAGCATATTCCATTCCAGATATGTATTCACAGATTTTCTAACTCTTCTCTTCTAATTGTGTCTTACTTAGGGCAAAGGTATTCTCAAGGCATTGTTCTGGATGAGAGTGGGAAGATTTTTTTGTAGCACATATTTACATACACATTGGATTCATTTTCAAATTTTCCATTCGAAATACTGAACCCCTGATACTAACCCATACCGTACTAGACTCTGACTACAAATCCTAATATGATGGAGAAAAATAACCCAAATAGAATAGAAATACAAGCAGTTCACAGGAGGCACGGTGTATATTTGGTCTTGCCTTTTGCATGATATAGGTTAGGAGTTATAAATCTTGTCAATTTTTTGTTAAAATAGTTCTCCTTAGTTTGGAAAGTTAACAAATATGTGAATTTCTGTTTCCCTTTCTCTGTAGGCTATTCAGCACATGTATTTTCATATGCACATATAGAATCTTACCTGGTATCACACGTACATTCCTGTGAGGTGGCTAACTTGGCAGATACAAAGTGTGAGAAGAGATCACTCCTCCTAAACGCTTTTGGAACTGAAAATTCGAACTGTGAGTGAGCTTCCTAGTTGAACAACATTATACATAAATCCATGTTCAGTAAAATTAATATTTTTGGATCTGTAGATGATATATATTTCACGATGAATTTTGATTGGCATATATATTGCTACTTTTTAATGTCTTTGTTTGTGTTTTGTATATATATATATATATATATATATATATATATATATATATACTCTCCAGATTTTTTAAAATATGAAATATATGCATCTTATTATTCACTCCCTACATTTATTCATGTTCATGTATGTGGATTTATAGTAAACTTTTCACAAGATTATTCTCAGAAGTATTCATTCACCTGAAATACATATTTTTTTTCCTAGTTCTGAAAACTAACTTCAGTGACTGTTGCATACAAATCCTAATATTTCTCCAGTAACTGATCCAGTTTAACATTAATGCAAGTAGATTCCTATGGGACATGATGTATATTTTTATGTTAGTTTTTATTCAACACTGGTTCATTACTATTTCTTCAATTTATGCACATCATAGTATATATATTTCATCCAGAAGTTAGTAAATTTGTACGCATTTGTTTCTCTTTCAATCACTTCCTGCTTCAGAACACATGTATTCCTCCATGTTTCTTGACTGGTCTTTTCATGAGACTTCTTCCCAAACACATTATTTTTGATTTCCATAATCACTTTTGAAGCAAAACTCACACACTCTTCATGATAAACCATAACCCTAATATTACTATTAGATGTATAACTCGTTGGAATGAATGTATGTATATCAATATAAGATTTCCTGTATTTTTTCAGATATCAATTCGATCCATTATTTAAAGTTGGAACTAGTTATATTATTTATTCACAGTATGGTCTACTCATGAATTATCTCTATATTCATAGACACAGAGTACACCTATTTGTACACCCAATACTAATTTTATGTCTTCAAAATATTGCTGCAAGAAATGGTGGAAGAAATACTCATGTCTCCTGATCTATATATTCATTTTATCAAAGTAATATTTTGGACACAAAAAGCAAAGGTCATACTTATGATTGTACCAATGTAAAAGTAATTCTAGCATTTGAGGAAGAGACAACCAAGAGACTGTCTCATGCAACAGCAAAGGGTTTATTCGGGGTCCAGAATGCTGGGGCTCAGACCTAATTTGAATAGAGCCTAGAGCCCTTAGAACATCTTAAGCAGAGCTTAGATACTTAACTTGGAGAGGGAAGGGAAGGAAGTTTATTGGTGGTTCAGGGCGAATGGACGGTTTGTGTGCAACTGAGTGAGGGATTACATTCTGCAGTTTGGCATTTGGGGACAGCACATTCTGGGAACAAGATTACCAAACACTTCTCAAGATTTCAATAGTGTTTTGTTAAGAATACAGAAAAACAGGAAGTGACAAATACTTATTTTATTAATCTTTCATTCCCCACTTCTTCTTCTGGTTACGTTTAATCATAAAAGTGATCATTGAGGGGTGTCACATTTTATGTCTGCTAGTGGGGTATATTGTTGTCTGATTACCAAAATTTAACTTGTCCAATTTGAGCTTGAAGAAATGAAACTACACGGTGGAGCAAACAGGGTCTAGAGTTAACAATAATATGATGATTATTAATGGACCAGCCAAAGCTGATAAAAGCGTAGTTTACCAGGGGGACTGTGTGAACGAAGACTGTAACCACCCTTTTGGGGCCTCTCTCTCTCGTTGATGCGCTTTAAGGTGTCTTCTCAATTTACTCATAGATAATTTTACAACCAGTATGATCGGAATAAAAACAACATTCTTCCCTCAATACAGCACAATGGCCCCCTTTTCTCATGAAGAGGAGGTCCAACCCTCGCCTTTTCTGTAAAACAACTTCAGAGAGAGATTTTAAAGATTCCTGTAAGGCTGTGATGGAGGTTTAATATCTTAAAGCTTTGTTCTACTGCTGCTTCTAATTGGGTCATTTGTTGTGTTCCATGGACTACGGCAGTGGTTCCTGTGCCCAGCCCTGCAGCAACTTCTATTCCTAATAGGATGGCTAAAGTGAGGAATACAGATTCCCGGCAGAACCGGGTTGTATTCCCCCCGCTATTTGATCTTAATGAACCTGCATCATGATAGAGCACTCTGGGAAACATCTGCACCATTACATAATTAATTGCACCAGTTGACAATTTTATGAAAACATAAACAATGTTTAAGTATATAGAATAATACTCTTGTTGGTATGGACAGGGCAAGGCACCTAAGATAGCACCGAAAACAGAGAAACAGTCCTATTTGGTTGCAACCGGATATAGAGGGCATTGCTTCTGTTGTAATCAATTAATCCCTTGAACCCCAAGTTTAGGTAGTTTTAGAATTTTGTCCCCAATATGTAATGGAAGGGGCTCAGAAGTTCACATTCTGCAGAAGTCCACAAAAAGCAGTTTTTGTTTCTTTTTTTTTTTTCCTCTGTTCTGGGCAAGTTAACTTTTTAAGGACACCTAGGAGAGGGAGAGCTTTTTTCTTCTCTTTTTTGTTTTCTCCCTGCCAGCTGTTACCATGGGGTCCAGTTGGTAACTTCATTATCTTACAAATGTAGCCATCCCTGTGAAGCCCCAGCTCAAGGCCAGAGGCCTTGTTCACATATTTTGTGAAAAATTAGTAAGGGGCTGTCTAGCTTAGGAGTGCTGATTTTTCCAGCCAGTTGCCAAGTAGAACAGGCAACACGAAAAGAGGAAGTTTGTCTACATTGAACTCTTTTATAGGGACTCTTTTGCTGAAAGTCCTAAAGTCAGCCTTGGTGAAGAATTTTGGAGAAGGTCAGTTAAGACTTTTTTGTGGGCCTTTTACAGACGGGAAAGATGGGGAAGGCAGGGGGGAGAGCAGCTACATGGATCTGTGTATGAGAAAGGAGAGATGTAAAAGAATAATGAGAAAGGGGTTTGGGATTTTCCTAGCAACAAAATCATGAGCAGTAGAACAGGTAGAGCAGAGGGGAAGATGGGAGTGAGTATCCCAAAAAGTCTCTGAGGGACTTAGTAACCTGTTTTCAGTGATGACAAAGCAACTTTAAAAGCCATTTTTATTACATCTTGGATAGGGTTCTGAGGGCTCTCCTCAGCTGGTTTGAGCTTTGGTATAGCTGGGAAGAGGACCTGGTGGGACCCGGTGAGGGCACTGACAGAAGAAGAGAGGAGTGAGTTGGTGGAGGGGTGCCTCACTACCTGCTACCTCAGCAAGGGGGCAATTGTCTGAGAACCGAGGTTTGGGTTTTGATCTAGAAATTGGAGGGGAGAAATCAGGTTGCTGAGGTGGGAGTGACAGCAGAGATTCTGGAGCAGAAGGCAGAGGGTGAGGATCTATTGGAGAAGCATAGTTCAGGATGTGAGAGAAGGAGGGAATTGGCCTGCCCATAGGGGAATCTCCTTTCACCCTTTTGAGCACTTGCAGAAGTTAAAAAGGTCACACAGAATTTGAGGATCTAGAGACCCATCTGGGGGCCATCAGTTTTGATTGTCTAATTGGTTATATGGTCAATGCTGTGTACTGAATTTGATGAGGAGTTTGGATTCCACCAGGCAGCCCCTGTATGCTCACATCCCCATGACTTACAGAAGAAGTCGGCTTTTGCCCCACACAGCCATGGCTGTTTGTGGTTTTGATAGTCCGCCGGGAAAACATAGTAATCTAGGCTAGCCAACCTGCATCTGGCTCGTGTGTCCCTACATCCATAATGTTTGTTTCCATTATCTATGGTACAGAAGGCATTTAACGGAATTTTAGTGGGATCCTCTTCTTCAGGGATATCCCAATAGGAACGACCTATAACCAGCTGACAAATATCTGGGTGGAGAGATGGCCACCAGGTCCCTAAGGAGGCTGTATGCGAGATAGATCATACTTCTTCTCTAGTAGGATTTGTGATTAGCCATCACTGCTGTACGGGCTGATGAGCATTAGGACTACTTGTGGCCAAGGGGAGAATCTATAGCCTTATCCACCTGGTGAATACACCATTTGAAAGGGTTACCACTCTTTTCCAGTATCCAGCCAGAGTCTGGAGAGGGCGCAGGCTTGAGATGAGAGGCATGGATCCAGCAAGTGATTCCGTCTACATATACCACTGTAGGTGTTATAAGTAGCACCTGGTATGGTCCTTTTCAGCCGGGTTCCAGGGATGACACCTGATGTCGTCTTATGTAGACGAAGTCTCTTACTTGATATCCATGTGGAGTCCCCTCGTCCCCAGGGTGGTAGGCAGTGGCCAGCTGTTTCCACAGGTATCGCTGAGTTCTTTCAAGAGCTTTTAGTCTGTCAAGCAAGTATTTCTTGCATGAAACAGTGCATAAGGCAGGAACATACTCTAATCTTTTATGCCGGTCTCTAAGCTTAATTTCATTTAGGTCTCTTTAATGGTTCTATTTATTTTTTTTTTCCTGTCCTGAGCTCTGGGGTCTATATGCACAATGTAACTTCCAATTAATCCCCAGGGTCCTGGCTAAGCTCTGACTCACCTGGGCCATGAACACCGTTCAATTAACAGACCATATTACCTTAGGCAGGCCGTGTCTTAGAAAAATATCTTTCAGGATGTACTTGACCACCGTTTCAGCGGTTTTTTTTTTTTTTTTTGTGAGAAAGGATTCAAGCCATCCTGAAATTGTATTTACAAAGACTAAGAGATATTTAAGTCCATACCTTGCTGGCTTAATTTCAGTGAAGTCCATTTTCCAGAATTGTCCTGGTCTGGTTCCTCGTAGGTGCTTTCTTGCAGGAAGTTTGGAAGTGTAAGCATTAACCAATTGACAGAACCGACAGGCTTTTGTGAGTTATTTCCTTTCACTGTGAGTGAGTTAGTCGAAATCTCTGTTCCTGATCCTTCAGGAATGCCTGCAGTTTCTTTGAACCAAGGTGAGTAAGTTGATGTACATTTTTAATGTAGTGTAGGGCTTTCTGAAATTGCAGGCTGGGCTCAGTGAAGTTGAGGAGTTCAGTGTCAGTGTTTTAAATGTTATAAAAAGCTTGCTGGTGCTAAAGGGTCCATTGGAATTGGGCATCCTCATTTAACAGAGGGTATAAAGGAGCCGCAAAGAACACAAACCCAGGTATCCATAACGTGCAAAAGCCAGCAGTCCCAAGAAACTCTCTGTGTTGTCCCCTGTTAGATGGCAGTGGTATCTGCACAACAGTTTGTTTTCTGGGCTCAGTGAGTCATCATTTACCGCCCCTAATGGAATACCCCAGGAAGATTACTTCTTGCTGGCAAATTTGGGCCTTTTTGGCCGAAGCTCTAAACCCGAGTTCAGCAATTTCAGATAATTGTGCTTGGGTCCCAGACTCACAGTTTTACTTGGTGTTGGCAGCCAGTAGCAGGACATCCACATATTGAAGCAGAGTGACTTTGGGGTGCGTAGTTCTGAAGTTGTTGAGATTTCTGTGGAGGGCTGAATCAAAGAGAGTGGGGGAATTTTTGAACCGCTGTGGGTGTTTAGTCCAAGTTAGTTGACCAGACGTTCCAGTTTGTGGGTCTACCCAGTCGAAAGCAAACAGAAACTGACTATCTTTATGCAGAGTCAAGAAAAAGAAAGCATCTTTTAATTCCAGAAGAGTATACCATTTTCACTCAGCTACAGCAAACGGTTTATTGGGGGTCCAGCATGCTGGGGCTAAGAGCTCACATGAAAAGAGTAGAGAGCCCTGAGAACAGCTTAAAGAGAGCTTATATACTTTTCTTGGAGAGGGCATGGAAGGAAATTTTTGATGGGTCAGGGCGAGTGGGTGGTTTGCATGCAACCAGGTGAGGGAGTACATTCTGCAGTTTGGCAGTTGGGGACAGCACATTCTGGGAACAAAATTAGCAAACAGTTCTCAAGATTTCAACAGTGTTTTGTTAAGCATACAGAAAAACAGGAAGTGACAAGTACCTATTGTATTAACCTTTCACCAAAGCAAAATGCAAAGTGAGCATGGAATACTAAAATCAACCATGTCCAGATTGCCTAATGCTCTGAAATGTCAATCCTATTGGTGTCTACATATTTGTTTCTTCCTAAGATTATACATTCAACTTCAACCATGTTGAAAATGTCTAATCCTATCACTCACCTTATACTTTGCCTGATTTTCTAATGTCTCTATTGATATCTTTTTCCTACATATTTTCTCCAGTTCTTCATTGTGAATGACTTTTCACATGTGCTAATATTTACATTCACTCTCTAAACGAAACAATATTGCTAATGAACTTTTGGTCCGATTCCTATACTCACCCTTTTTACTAAACCTACCGACTATCTTTCTAATCCTATGGACTATTCATTTTTGACTGGATGTTCTCTTCTACATTCAATCATCCAAGGTACAAGGTCCTATGCCATTGCATATCGATTTATCTGAGACATCTGTGCAGAACATAATTCAAAGCTAAGTATCCCACTAAAGGGCCCAATGCCCTTCAGGGCTTCAAATCGTACCTAGATTTTCTGGTTTCATACTTATATTTCACCGATATATTCTTGTGAATATTGCAGGTTCCCAATACCATTATTCATTCCGCAGAATGATGCCTAACCCAAATAGAATATGTTATTAACCCTAACCATACACTGTTCTCTCAATCTAACTTTACAGAAGAGCATAGACAGTGTTGGTCTTACAATACAGGCATGTAGGTGATCTTCCAATTGCTGAGAACCTCAAAGGTTGATGCAGAAATGATCCCAGGAGAAGATGTAGGCAGATATAAAGGACCTGAGAGAGCAAAAGTCATCTTCCATTGCAAACAACCTGGTCAGGATGAAACGATGTGTCTGAATCAGCCTCTCTCTTCTTAATATAAAGAAGATGGACCAAACCAGCCCTGTGTGGAGAGCTTCTCCTCGGTCCCTATGGTTTATATACCATTCTAACTTGTGAAAGTGCCACAGGAAGTAGGGGCAGCCACTATCTCAAGGAACCCTTGGAAGCCACTGTTAGGACAAAGTGGTTGCCAAGGCAGTGACCTCATTCCGTTCCTGAAGGAATTGACCTAAGTCACATCTTTGGTGATGGAACTCCCTGAACTTGTTATCCAGGAAGCCAGGCACACAGAGCCAGTCCCAGTCCCAGTCCAGGTTGGCTCACTTGTTTGGATTTACCAAGGACAGAGTCTGTCTTTCTTGATACCTAATGATTTGAGGATGGCCAAATGCAAGTAGAGCTCTGAAGACGGGCCTTTCCGGAGAAAGCAGGTAGTGGTCAGCCCAGGCTCCTGACAACTTCACAGAGTTGGACAAGGAGACCGGATCTGAGACAGGACAGGCCATTTCTGGGGAACATAGTATGGTCCACCAGTCAGAGGACACTCTGGAAAGTCACAGACTCACTTGGGGGAAGGAGGGGCCTTTGTGAATGTGGGTGTGAGTTTGTGGATTTGTCTCATGTTCTCAGAATAGGTAGGAAAGTCAGTATGTTTGGTTAGGAGTGGACTGTTTCTAGAAAGTCGTTTGACAAGGTGAGTGTTTCTATGTCTGTGTATCTCACTGTGTCCGTGCTTGAAAACATTAGAAATAAGTATTCATCAATGGATGTGTCCTGTCTACTAGAAAGCTTCCCAGCATTCATCCTGCCCATTTTAGGAATGGATTGCAGGTTTCATTATTGATGGGCAACACCTACTATCTTCCCAAGATCCTGTTTTCTTCCTGAATTCTCCCACTCTCCAGAATAGGCTCATGGTTTTGTGTCCAAGATATGTACGACCTCCAAGCTCTGTGACATGGCCATGTACTGGATAGCTGAAGGGAATGCGAGCATCTCAGAAAACTCAGATATCAGTGTGACCAGGAAAGTCTCAGTGGAGAAACCCTGCTTTGGGCCTTTTGCTAACCTATTTGCCTGTTGCCATGAATATCAGGCCAGCCCTTTGTGAATCCTGAAGAAAACTGTTTTCAAATGGTAATGAATGGGCATCACCTGTGGCTCTTTGCTTAAATGCTTTGTAAAGGGATGTGTCTGAATCTGCCTCTTTGCCCTGTGTAAGGTAGTGGCTTAGATTCTCAGCACCAGTTGGATCTAAAGAAAAATCCAATGTGTGCATTCAAAACCAAAATGCAAAAAAGATCAGTCATGGTGTATGAAGTCTCTCACCTTCCTCTTTTAGGTTCCTGACCTCCATCAAGTGAGAATAGGGATCCTTTGGGACAAATGAGTTCTTTCAAGCCCTGCAGAGATGATTGGGTTTTCTCATGACTCCAAATCACATGAAGAAACTATACCTGACAGTCAGTAGGCCTCAAATTGGAGAAGCAGAGCAGTATTAACGGCAGACCTATGTGATCAATCCTGGTTCACAGAAAGGGTGTCCAGGCTACCCTGTGGTTAGGCAAATGAAGGGAAAGAGACCTTATTTTGGAAACTCTCTTAGGCTGTGACATTCATGGAAACATCCAGCCAGAGGTTATGATGAATGTATATATGGAAGAAGATGAGGGCATTGGGGGAGTGTTTTGGTTTTAATTGTGGTCATTTGTGTGGAGTTTGGAAGAGATGACTGGGTCCACCTGGGCTTGAACTCTGATGTGATTCCCCTCAGAGACTGAGTTCTGTAACTGACTTCAGAGAAGTAATTGCTTTGGAATGGGATATGTCTTAATCAGCCTCTTGGCCCTGTGTGAGGCTGTGGCTTTGATTACCAGCACTGTAAGGATCTAAAAAAAGATCCCATGTCTGCTTCCAAAACCAAAATGACCAAAATTGCAGTCATTGTTGATGAAGTCTCTCGCCTTCCTTTGTAAGGTTCTGAAAGAATAAAAGAAATTGAAATTGAAATGTAAAGAACCAGGTTCTGTAAAGTATCCAGGCTGCACTCAGAGCCTGAAATTCCTGTGGCAGTTAAGACAATTCCTGGAACTGCCCTTTAGATGTGTGTTGAAATCTTCCCTGACCACCTAGTTACTTAACAACCTCTTCTCAAAAACCGTGCAGCTCAGCACATATACATCTCAGGGCTTCAACCAATCATTTTAAATGTATACCCCTTCTCAGGGCTAACCAATAACACCCTGCCTGAACTATTCCCACCAATGAATGTGCAAATCATGTTTTAGAGTTGTTATTTGATTTTCCCACGGTATACGGTGATTTGCTAAAGGAAGCTATGATGTATGTTAAGTCCCTGCCCTCTCTAAAGAATGTATATAAAATCTGCTCATGTTGTTCTCGGGGCTCTTTGTTCCTTGCTCCTCTGAAGTGAGCTCTGAGCCCCAGCATGCTGGACCCCCAATAAACCCTTTGCTGTTTCATGAGAAATTCTCTTGGTGGTCTTTTCCTCTGACGTTCGGCCCACCTTTTCATCTGGAGGCCCTAGCTGAGAAATCCAGCAGTGACGAAAAAAAGACCCCAACGGACTCCTTTCAGAGTAAGTAAGGTGCCTCTTTCTGGTTTCAGGTTTCAGGTTAGGGCTTGGCAAATGGCTGTCGGTGAAGAACATTAGCTCTCTGCGACGGTGGCTGACAGATGTGTCACAGAGCCACAGGCCACGTCCCTGGGGGACACTCCAGAGGACTCGGGAAATAGAGGATTAGTAGTTTCCTCAACTCGGTTATTTTTTGCTTCACGATTCGGTTTTCCAGCCCATCAGGTTTTGCTGGCTACTCAGTTTTGTTCATTGTCAGGAACTCATGTTGAGTTTACTGTCTGTCTTTATTGTCTAACCCATCATGTTTTGCCAGTTACTCAGTTCTAATCTTTGTCTTGGACTCATGTTAAACGTTTACTGTTTGTCTTTGTCTGTGTCATGTTTGTGTATTCACTGTCCCTGTTTGAGTAACTCCCATTATGGGACATTATGGGACAAAGCACTTCCATGCCTCTGTCCCTTAACCTTGATCATTGGACTGATGTCCGCTCAAGTACCAAGAATCTTTCTTTTTCAGTAAAATGCCAGACCTGGCAGACTCTCTGTGCTTCAGAATGGCCCATCCTAGGAGTCAGATGGCCCCCAGAAGAATCCTTCCACTTCCCTCTAATCCGAAAAGTCAGAGATATTGTCTTTCACCGGGGCCACGTGGCCACCCAGATCAACAGCCATATACCCCTTGCCCCACGATCCTATCATTCCAACATTCTGCTCCTCCCCCTCTTCCCTCCATTCTGAGTCACAAGACTGGACACTCCTCTCTCTCCTTATCCTCTACCCTCGCTCCCCAACCCACAACATGTTCCAGATGATCCTCCCGCCGCTGACTCAGCCTCTCCGCCGCTAGAGGCAATTGGGCCAGACCCAAGCCCTCCAGGGGACTTCCCCGCAGCAGCAGCAGCCCCTGCTCCCCTGAAGGAAGCTGGGCCACCTAAAAAAACCCGCAGGAGATGGATAATAGAAAACTCGGAAGCCCCTGTGATGCTCCCTCTCCATCCCTACGGGCCCATGAACCGACCCAACTGGGACCCCAACACCTTTAAATGTAGGTAGCATCTGTCCACTTATCGCCGTTCTCTAATAGTGGGTCTCTGAGCGGCCACCAGAGGGCCGACTAATTTGTCCAAGGTAAGAGAGATTATCCAAGGGCCTAATGAGTCTCCTTCTATGCTTCTGGAGAGAATTATGGAAGCCTATAGGAAATATACTCCTTTTGATCCTCAGGCAGAAGACCAAAAGGCATCTGTTGCAATGGCCTTTATCGAGCAGACTGCCCTAGATATTAAGAGAAAGTTACAACGTCTAGATGGATTATAAGATATGACCTTAAGAGATTTAGTCAGAGAAGCTGAGAAAGCATATTATAAGAGAGAAACTGAGGAGGAAAGGGAATAGAGGAGAGAGAGAAGGAAAGGGAACAAAAGAAGGAGGAAAGAAGCAAATGGCAGAGTAAAGCATTGCCTAAGGTTCGGGTCACAGCAGCAAATAGGCCAGAAGTTAAAAAGCAGGGATACATAAAGGGTTACCTGGGCCCACGCCAAAGGCTGCCCCTGGCCTCAAATCAATGTGCCCACTGTTATAAAAAAGAACACTGGGCCAAAGAGTGCCCCCAAAAGAAGCAGCCACGCCAGCCCGCCGTGCTGACTCTAGAAGAGGACTAGAAAATTCGGGGCTCAGATCCCCTTCCCCAGCTCATAGTAACATTTGAAGTTGAGGGGAACACAGTGAACTTTGAAGTGATTACAGGAGCAGTATACTCAGCCCTTAAGACTTCACTGGCCCCCCTATCAATTAAATGGTCCCTAGTTCAAGGGGCTAATGGCAGTAGATATCGGGCTTGGACAACTAAGATGAACATGGACCTCGGAAAGGGAAAAGTCCACCACTGTTTCCTAGTAATTCCAGAATGCCCGGCCCCATTGATGGGCAGGAATCTGCTTACCAAACTCCGGACTAGAATAACCTTTAAACCTAATGGTCCCCAAGTGGAGGTTCTATAGCGTTCAGTATAAACTCCCATAGTCACATCTTTGACTATGTCCGTAGAAGATGAACATCAACTCTTTGCGCCCCATAGGACTAATCAAACAGGCAAACTACCCCATAAATGGATAAAAGATTATCCTAATGCCTGGGCAGAAACTGCTGGGTTAGGTCTAGCCATCAACAACCTCCAATAGTAGTAGAATTAAAAGCCTCTTCGTCTCCAATTAGTGTTAAACAATATCCTCTAAGCAAAGAAGCTAAGGATGGGATAAGGCCCCATATTCATAAATACCTGGCTCTTGGGGTCCTAAGGCCCTGTCAATCAGCCTCGAACACCCCCCGGTACCAGTAAGAAAGCGAGGAACTGGGGACTACCGTCCTGTTCAAGACCTAAGAGAGATCAACAACAGAGTGCAGGACATTCACCCCACAGTACCCAATCCATATAATTTGCTTAGCACTCTGAATCCGTAGCGGAAATGGTACACTGTGCTGGACTTAAAAGATGCTTACTTCTGCTCGGCTCTACATAAGTACTGTCAGTTGCTGTTAGCTTTAGAGTGGATAGACCCAGAACCTGGAACATCTGGGCAAATAACCTGGACTAGACTCCCACAGGGGTTCAAAAAATCCCCCACTCTCTTTGATGAAGCCCTCCACAGAGACATCAATGACTTCAAAACTGCACACCCCGAAGTCACCCTACTCCAATAGTGGATGATCTTCTACTGGCAGCCGACACCAAGGAGACCTATGAGTCTGGGACCCAAGCACTATTATTCGAGCTTGCTCGGCTTGGATATAAGGCTTCTGCAAAAAGGCCCAAATTTGTCAGCAAGAAGTAATCTTCCTGGGTTATTCTCTCAGGGGTGGCAAACTATGGCTCCCTGAGCCCAGAAAAAAAACTGTTGTGCAGATACTGCCCCAATCTAATAAGAGAAACCTCAGAGAGTTTCTTGGGACTGCCAGCTTTTGCAGGTTATGGACTCCTGGGTTAACATCTTTGGCTGCCCCTTTATACCCACTGATAAAGGGGGATGCCCACTTCCAATGGACCCCTGAGCACCAACAAGCTTTTGATAATGTCAAAAAAAGATGCTGCTATCTGCTCCGGCCTTAGCACTCCCAGATGTAGAAAACCCTTCACTCTCTACATCGAGGAAAAGAAAGGAATAGCACGGGGAGTGCTCACTCAGTCTTTTGGACCTTGGAAAAAGCCGGTAGCGTATTTATCCAAAAAACTGGACCCAGTGGCTAGCGGGTGGCCCCATTGCTTAAGTGCTATAGCAGCGGCAGCCCTTCTAATAAAAGATGCTCATTAATTAACGTTGGGACAGAAGCTAACCATTATATCCCCCCATGCCCTGGAGAGCATGATCTGTTAGCCTCCAGAGAGGTGGCTATCAAACTCCAGAATAAACCACTACCAGAGCCTCTTGCTTGACAAAGACAGAATAATGCTGGGACCCCCTGCTCCACTCAACCCAGCTACACTGCTGCCAGAAGAATCATCAGCACCCGTCACTCATGAGTGTCAACACATACTGGCAAGGAAACCAGTATACAACAAGACTTGAAGGATCAGCCACTGGCTCGCCCTGAAGTCGTATGGTTTACGGATGGCAGCAGCTTCCTCCAAGATGGTAAGCAGCGGGCTGGAGCAGCAGCAGTTAGCAAAACTAATTTCATCTGATACTCGGGTCTCCCAGAAGGGACATCAGTCCAAAAAGCAGAACTGATTGCCCTTATGAAAGCATTGGAACTAGCAACAGGCAAAAGGGCCACCATATAAACTGTTAGCCACTATGCATTTGCCACTGTTCATATGCACGGGACTATTTACCAACAATGGGGGCTATTAACCTCTGCCGGGAAAGAAATAAAGAATAAAGATGAGATCCTCCACCTTCGCTCAGCAGTGCAGGGCCATAAGGAACTAGCTATAGTGCACTGTCCAGGGCACCAGAAGAGAAACAATCCCGTGGCAGTTGGAAACAGAAGGGCAGATGAGGAAGCTTAATTGGCAGCCCTAAACGGAGTGACTCTGTTAACTCTTTTCACACCGGGGGGAACAAAAATCAGGAGACTCGGCCACCCCGGAACATTCAGGCAACTTATCATCTGAGGAGACAGATACAGAACTCTGGGACCCTACAGAGCCAAGTTTACAATTTCAAAAAGCCCACCTTTATGTCAAAGATGTACACCAGCTCAACCACTTAGGCTCAAAGAAGTTATAAGCACTCTTAAAGGACCGAATAAAGGACTTATTATTGACTGACTCACAGAGGAAAAAAATAGCTGAGCTGGTGACTAGAGCTTTTCAAGTCTTCCAATTAGTTAATGCTTTCCCATCCAAGAGTCCTGCAGAGATGCGCATACGAGAAACCAGACCAAGACAATTCTGGGAAGTGGACTTTACTCAAATTAAGCCAGCAAGGTATGGACTTAAATATCTCCTAGTCTTTGTAGATACTTTTTCAGGATGGGTCGAAGCCTTCCCCATGAAGAAAGAAACAGCTCAGATGGTGGTCAAAAAGATCCTAGAAGACAGTTTTCCAAGGTTCGGTCTGCCTAAGGTAATAGGGTCTGATAACGGACCGGCATTAATGGCCAAGGTAAGTCAGGGATTTTCCAGGACCCTGGGGATTAATTGGAAGTTATATTGTGCTTATAGACCCCAGAGCTCAGGACATATAGAAACGATGAATAGAACCATCAAAGAGACTTAACGAAATTAATCTTGGAGACCGGCATAAAAAATTGGACTATGCTCCTACCTCATGCACTTTTTCGTGCAAGAAATACCCCTCTGCCTCTTTGTGTAACCTCACCCCTTATGAAATTCTCTACGGTGCCCCTCCTCCATTAAGGGACCTAACCCCAACTCTGAGATTAATGATTCCTTCAACACCCCCTTGCTAGACAGACTTAAAGCCCTTGAACAAACCCAGCACCCAGCGATACCTGTGAAAACAGTTGGCCACTGCTTATCATCCTGGAGACGAGGGAACTCCACATTGATATCAAGTGGGAGACTTCGTCTACATGAGACAGTGTCATGTGTCATCCCTTGGAACCCTGCTGGAAAGGACCATACCAGGTGCTGCTTATAACACCTACAGTGGTGAAAGTGGATGGGATCACTTCCTGGATCCATACCTCCCATCTCAATCCTGCACCCTCTCCAGACTCTGGCTGGAAACTGGAACAGACTGGTAACCCTCTCAAGTTGCATGTCCGTGGTGTGGGTAGGGCTATGGATTCTTCCCCTGACCACCAGCAGTCCTAATCCCCATCAGCCTGTTCAGCAACAATGGCAAGTTTTATAAATCCTACTGGGCAAGTAGTGTGGTCTATTTCACATACAGCCCCCTTATGGACTTGGTGGCCATCTCTCCACCCGGATATTTGTCAGCTTGCCATAGGCCTCTCTGACTGGGATCTCCCTGACATAGTGGACCCCACACAGATGCCACTCAAACCCAAACCAGGGCAACATAGACCAACTTACCCCATGAATTATTGATGTCATCTCCCCCAGCTCAGGTGTAAACTAGCCAGTCTTGTGTATTAAGTGTGCCCAGCTGATTTTTGAAGTCACAAACAGGCCCAAACCTGTGGAGGACCCAGTGACTTTAATTGTAGATCTTGGGGTTGTGAACACACGGGACCTACATTGTGAAACGCAAACTCCCCAGACAGTATGATTTGGGTAGGATGAAATGACATCTGGATTGATCCCAATAAATGTGCCGCTATCCAAGTGGTGTCAAAAACTTGCTGTGAAAAAAATAGTCTATGTTACCCCCTCAATATAACTTTCACTTCCAAAGGAAGGGGCTACCTCAGAACAACATGGCCTATGGGAAATACTTGGGGAATGCGATTCTATATTAATGGCCCTGGTTATGACTTTGGTCTCTGGTTCACCATCCGGCTTAAAAAGGAAGAAAATCCCACAGCAATAGGGCCCAATCCCCTCAAGTCAGGAATTAAGCCTCCTCAACCTCCCATGCCTAGATCTACCAAAACCCCTCTACCATATCATACTTCGCAGTTTCCATCTTTGCCTACTTCCCCAGTCCAGAGTACAGCTGACTCCTCCCCCTGGGAACTAATTAAAGGAACCTTTATGGTACTGAACTCCACACAGTCAGAACTCCTTGCATTTCAGCCCAGGTATTTGACAGCTCTGTACATTATTGTATAATGGTGCAGATACTCCCCAGGGTGCTCTATCATGATGCAGAATCCTTTGAAGGTCTACTAGGGGGACAACCAACCCGATTTTGCCGGGAGCCAGTGTCCCTTACTCTAGCCATCCTATTGGGGCTAGGAGCTGCTGCAGGAGTGGGTACAGGAACAGCTGATATGATCCATGGGTCACCACAAATGGCCTGATTAGAAACAGCAATAAATCAAGACTTGAAGACGTTAGAGACCTCCATCACACTTTTGCAGGAATCCTTAACCTCTCTCTCTAAAGTTGTTTTACAGAACAGTCGAGGATTAGACCTTCATTTCATGAGGGAGGGGGGCCTCTGTGCTGTACTGAGAGAAAAATGCTGTTTTTATGCTGACCATACTGGAGTTGTAAAATAATCCATGAGTAAATTGAGAAAATTCCTTGTAGAGCACCAGAGAGAAAGGGAGATTCAACAAGTGTGGTTTGAGTCATGATATACCCAGTCCCCCTGGTTAACTACACTCCTATCAGCCTTAGCTGGACCCTGATCATGCTTATGGTGTAGATAACTGTGGGACCTCGTTTGCTTAACTACATAGTTTTCTTTCTCCAGGCTCAGATTGGGCAGGTAAAACTCATGGTAATCAGACAGAAATACACTTCACTGGCAGAAATAGAATGTGAGACCCCACAATAATTATGATTCATTACTTTTAAGATTAAAAGTAGGCAGAAAAAGGAGTGAGAAATGAAAGAATTAATGAAATTGAAATTGAAACGTAAAGAAACAGGTTTTGTAAAGTTTACAAGCTGTGCTCAGAACCTGAAATTCCTGTGTCAGTGAAGACAATTCCCGGAACTGCCCGTTAGATGTGTTGAAATCTTCCCTGACCACCTAGTTACTTAACAACCCCTTCCCAGAAACCGTGCATGTCAGCACGTATACATCTCAGGGCTTCAACCAATCAGTTTAAATGTATACCCCTTCTCAGGGCTGACCAATCACCCCCTGCCCGAACTGTTCCCGCACATGAATGTGCTAATCATGTTTTACAGTTGTTATTTGATTTTCCCACAGTATATGATTGTCGCGACCCCTTGCCCGCAAGGAAGACGCAACTCAGAAATCTTCTTTCAGCAGTTTATTCAGGCCTTGATTAAAGTATCTTCTAGTGACCCCCCTCCTCCCGAGCGCCCAAGCACAGTCTAATAAAGCCTCCCACGTACCAATCTTAAGCCGCCACGTGGATCTTTCTCATAGGGTAGCAAGGGATAGCGTGCCAACTCTCCATAAAAGGAGTTGCTTACTACAGGCCACAGTGGAAGCCGGCGCCATCTTCTAATGGCGGCCACAATCTACAACAATGGCTTACCACAGTTCCCCCTTCTATTTTATAAAACAATGCAGGTGAAAGTAGAGGTCCTATCCCACTGTGCAGAAGCAGCTGCAATGTATGGTTCAGTCCTAAGGAGGCGCCTTCCCCAGACCTGACCCCATATCAGCCGATGCCTTTTTTCGTAGGGCGGGGGCGTGGACGTCAAACCCGCATGCAATAGGACATGCTTTCCTTGAGGTCCGTTGAGGGATCACTCAAGTGCAGTGCTTTGCCTCGCATCCTGCATCTTGACGACGGCGAGAAGTAGGGCAACACAGGTAGCCTGGTAACAATAACAAATTTTTAGTTGGCAACACAATCCCTAAGCCCCAGAGGAAAGTAAAGAGTCTGTAGCCGAGAAGAAAGACCAGTCCTAAAACCCATCTGCGTGCAATGGTAACAAGACCTGCAGAGTGCAAGGGCTATTCAGTACTGGGGGAGAATAAGAAAGAGGACATGCCAATCCCAGTGCACTGTGAAATTAACTTGGGGTGCAATGGCCATGCCCAGAAAATCACTGTTTAAGATGCGCAAGCCAGATTTGCGGAGACATGCCATTTTCCAAGGCCGCAAGAGCCTATACAATCAAAACCTTCTCCTGTGTTTGGCGAGTTTTAAGGCGACAGAGAAGCCACAAACAAAGTATAATACCGAAGCAACACATTGCCCCCAAAATGCCCACTCCCACCCACTCCTTAAAGAAGGAAAAGGCAGAAGATAGCCAACTGGTGAATTGACCCAAAGTCACTGGTTCGACACGGGTACTATTCAAAACAGCAATTTGAGTTAGTTGAGATTGGAGTAAGTTTTCTGCTTCCATGGACCAGGTTCCGGATAAATATTTCCCGATGATGTGGGAGGCATTCCTGGAATCATTAAATCTGACAGAGGTTATACATAAATGTGCACGTTGATCAACACAACCTAAATATACTAGATCAGACAATTTCTCAACTTGATCTTGAAGCAGATTTTTCCTTTGATTAGCAGCCAGAATCCCAGATAAAATGTGTTGATTAATTCTACTTTGAGATTTACGTATGGTGGATGTTTGTTGAATAACCTCATTAAGAGTGGCAGCAGTTTGTACTTGGCTGGCCATGGCTACTCCAGGTGTAACTGCTGCAGCAGCAGATACCGCCACAGCTGTCACTATAACTGCCATAATACCAAAATCTTTACGGGCTCTAATCAGTTCAACAATAGGAAAAGATTCCGGATCCACAGTAACTGGGATCGGGACAAAGGTTGGAATTTTCATAATCACTGCCACAGTCCAAGAGCCATTCCAACACTCAGTTAAATAACAGGTAACATTAGAACAATTAAGCATCCCCTGTGATGTATCATTAGCCAAAAGAAACAGGAACGGAGATTGGAGACAGACTGCTGCAGAGGATAACGTAGCATTACATAATTGTGAGTTATGTGAAATATTTCCAAGTCTCCTACCTCGATCCGAGTCTTGGATACTACCAGAAACATTAAACAACCAGCTTTTGACTCCTCATAATTCAGTCAAAGTGGAGATATCAGCTGTGGCTCCCTTTTCATTGGAAATTAACCATTGAAACCAAGACCAACCAGTTCCTATAGAGGAATTACAGTTGGAAGAATTATATGAGTATCTTTTATGAGAGGGGGAAAGAGAGAAACCCTTAGAGACCTGATGTTTCTCCAAAGAGTGATCTTGACAAGGCGTGAATGTTCCATGGGGGTATCCTGTTTGTTGATTAGCAAACTTGCCTTGTCCCAAAAGCATATCCTTATCCTAGGCAGGGCGTCTCGCTGCATGATTTTGAGCAGCTTGCTCTACTGCACCCTCTAGCATAAATGCTCTCCAATCCAAAATTTCCCTGGGGAGACACAAGTGCAGACTAGATTAGCCCAATCTGAAGGAGTCATACAAAATCTAGCAAGTCCCTCCACCTGAGTAAGGGTGAAAGCGGCATCCACGCCATAAGTGCGGACAGATTCCGCCAAGGTTTTAATTATCTTAAAGTCTAAAGGCTCATGATATCTTCCCCTGTTATTGTCCTGAAATACAGGGTATTCAAGTCCCATATCTGTATTAACTGTCCTCCAAACTTGCGCATGATAAGATCTCCCGGAATTTTGGCTCCCCCCCACATACGGGGGTGGGGCAACCGGCACCATATCTTTTTCGAGATATTCTACCTCCTCCTCCTCAGAGTGTTGTTGACCAATATTGGATCCCGTCCCCTTTTTACAGTAGGCCTGCGTGCCCTGTAACCCTTGTTTCTTTTTCTTCATTTTTATCTTGCGTAGTTGTTGTAGGAATATATCAAGGTCCTCAGAACTCTCTGAGCCGCTTATGTTTGCAGGCGTTTTTAATTCAGCCAAGTCTGGGTAGAGCCTTCTCCTATTTTTAGTTTCAGGCTCTTTTGCCTTCTCACTACTCTTACTCCCAATGCTCTCTGCCACTTCACTATTTGATCCTTCAGACTTTTCCTCATGTAGTTGCTCAAGAACAGCTTGACCCTCACTCACAGCTTCCTGGCATTTACTATCTACTATACATCCTCTAACTAACTTACAAAGTGGTATAACACCACCCTCTAAGGTACCTTGTTCACGAGCGAAATCTAGATCTTTCCCTAATTTGTCCCAGCTAATTATAGTAAGGCTGCCCGAAAACGCAAACCACGGTGCAGCAATATCTGTCTTCTGTAAAAATCTCTGTAAAGTACTACGTTTCACTTCTAGTCCCTTGGAACGTAACAGGCCATGTAGGACCAGGAGAAGCGGACTTGAAGATGTGGCACCCATGACACAACAAAAGACACACAAAAAACAAAATTGAAAGTACACAGTGCAGCTGCAATAAAATGTAACGCTCTCTCTTGCTTTACAGAGGAGCTGCCCCGCTTTGATCGCGGATCCCACTTACCTGGGACTAATCCCCGCTTTGATCGTGGATCCCACTTACCTGGGACTAACCGGTGCACCACACCTGACTACTGAAAGTTCTGGTTCCCGGGTCTCGGCACCACTTGTCGCGACCCCTTGCCCGCAAGGAAGACGCAACTCAGAAATCTTCTTTCAGCAGTTTATTCAGGCCTTGATTAAAGTATCTTCTAGTGACCCCCCTCCTCCTGAGCGCCCAAGCACAGTCTAATAAAGCCTCCCACATACCAATCTTAAGCCGCCACGTGGATCTTTCTCATAGGGTAGCAAGGGATAGCGTGCCATCTCTCCATAAAAGGAGTTGTTTACTACAGGCCACAGTGGAAGCCGGCGCCATCTTCTAATGGTGGCCACAATCTACAACAATGGCTTACCACATATGTTGATTTGCTAAAGGAGGCTATGATGTATATAAAGTCCCTGTACTCTCTAAAGATTGTATATAATATCTTCTCAAGTTGTTCTCGGGGCTCTTTGTTCTTTGCTCCTCTGAAGTGAGCTTTGAGCCCCAGCATGCTGGACCCCAATAAACCTTTTGCTGTGGCATGAGACAATAGGTGCTTGGGTTTTCTCATGTCTCCAAATCATATAAAGAATCTATACCTGACAGTCAGTAAGCCTCAAATTGGAGAAGCAGTGCAGTATTAGCGGCAGGGCTATTTGATCACTCCTGAATCAAAGGAAGGGTGTTCAGGCCACCCAATGCCCTTCTGGACTTCAAATATTACCTAGATTTCTGTTTTCATACTTATATTTCACCAGTATATTCTTGTAAATATCGCAGGTTCCCAATACCTTAATTCATCCCACAGAATGATTCCTAAACCAAATCGAACCTGTTATTACCCTTAAACATGCAATATTTCCTCAATCTAACTTAACAGAAGAACAAGGATATTGTTGGTCTTACAATACAGGAATATAGGGGATCTTCCACCTGCTGAGAACCTCAAAGTTCCATGCAGAAATGATCCCTGAAGAAGATGTAGACACCTATGAAAGACCTGAGAGAGCAAAAGTCAACTTCCATGTAAAACAACCTGGTCAAAATGAAGGGATGTGTCTAAAAGCCTCTCTCTACTTAATGTAGATTAAATCGACCAAACCAGGCCTGTGTGGAGAGCTGTTCCCGGGTGCCTATGGTTGATATACCATTCTATCTTGTGAAAGTGTCACAGGAAGTATGGGCAGCCTCCATCTCATGGAACCCTTCGAAGCAACTGTTAGGACAAAGTGGTTGCAACGCAGTGACCTCATTCAGTTCGTGAAGGAAGTGACCTATCACACTTCCTTGGTGATGGAACTCTCTGAACTCGGGATCCAGGAAGCCAGGCACCCAGAGCCAGTCCCAGTCCCAGTTCCAGTGGTCTCACTTGTTTGGATTTACCAAGGACAGAGTCAGTCTTTCTTAGTACCTACTGAAGTGAGAATGGCCAAATGCCAGGAGAGCTCTGAAGAGGGGCCTTTTCTGAGAAAGCAGATAGTGGTTCAACCATGGCTCCTGACAACTTCACAGAGTTGGCAAAGAAGACCAGTTCTGAGATAGGACAGGCCATTTTGGTGGAACATAGTATGGCCCAAAAATCAGAGGAAACTCAGGATACTCACAGACATACTTGGGGGAAGGAGGTTCCATTGTGGGTGTCGGTGTGAGTTTGTGGTTTTGTCTCATGTTCTGAGAATAGGTAGGAAAGGCGGTTTGTTTGTTTGGACTGGAATGTTTCTAGAAAGTCGTTTGACAATGCGAGTGTTTCTATGTCTGTGTATCCCACTGAATCTGTTTTTGTAGACATTTGAAAAGCGAATGCATCAATGGTTGTGTCCTGTCTAGTAGAAAGCTTCCCCGCATTCATCTTGCCAAATTAAAGAATCAAGAGCTGTTTGCCTTATGGATGGGCAACACCTATTATCTTCCTAAGTTCCTCTTTTCTTCCTGAATACTGGCCACTCTCCAGAATAGCCTCATGGTATTATTTCCAAGATATGTACCACCTCCAAGCTCTGTGACATGATCATGTACTGGATAGCTGAAGGGAATGAGAGCATCTCAGAAAACTCAGATATCAGTGCAACCACTAAAGTCTCATTGGAGAAACACTACTTTGGACTTTTGTTCTGTTGTCCTGAATGTCAGGAAGGTGTTTGCCTCAGGCCACCCCTGTGTGAAACCTGAAGAAATCAATTTTCAAATGGAAAAGGATGGGCGTCACCTGTGGCTCTTTGCTTAATTGCTTTGGAAATGGATGTGGCTGAATCAGCCTCTTTGCCCTGTGTGAGGCAGTGGCTTAGATTCTCAGCACCTGATGGATCTAAAGAAAGTTTCCAAGTGTGCATCCAAAACCAAAATGGCCAAAAAGCAGTCATTGTGCATGAAGTCTCTCGCCTTCCTCTGTAAGCTTCCTGACCTCCATCAAGTGAGAATAGGGATCCGTTGGGTCAAACCAGTTCTTCAAAGCTTGGCAGAGGCTAGCCAATAGGTGCTTGGGTTTTCTCAGGACACCAATTCACATAAAGAATCTATACCAGACAGTCAGTTGGCCTCAAACTGGAGAAGCAGAGCAGTATTAAAGAAGGGCTATTTGATCACTCTTGGTTCACAGGAAGGGTGTCCAGGCCACCCTGACTTTAGGCAAATGAGGGGCAAGGGAGCTTATTTTGTACACTGTCTTGGGCTGCGCCCGTCATGGAAACCTCTAGCCAGAGGGTATTCAGAGTGTCTATGTTGAAGAAGATGAGGGCCATGTGGGAGTGTTTTGGTTTTAATTGTGGTCATTTGTTGGTGGTTGGAAGAGAATCCTGGGTCCACCTGGGCTGGAATTCTGGTGTGATGCCCCTTAAAGACTGAGTTCTGGAACTGACCTCAGAGAAGTATTGCCATTAATTGTGTTGGGATTTTAGGCGGCCATGCATGAGAGTCGCCATTGGAAACTGAGATCTAAGCCTGGGGTGGCTATTCACCAAGCACTGTCAATCTCAGCCAGGACATCACATGATTTTATTATGAAAGACTTGGCAGCCATTGTTGACAGTCAAAACACACATGGACGTCACATTGTAGACCTCAATGGGCCTGGCTTCATGTGTCCTTTTGGCCACACTTTGGGAAGCCTTGCCTCTGAGAATTCTCCAGAGGTTTCCTTGAAATGTGCTTCCTAAAAATTTAATGGTTCCTGAATGAATTGAAACCCACAGTTTCTCCAACTTCATCCTTGAAAAATTTCTAGATAAATACCATGAAATTTTTGAAATTTCCATGACCAGGTGGCACTGGAGAACCTTTGGATGTCCTGATGCTGATCAAGAGTGTACCAGACAGTGCCTTCCTTGACTGGGTTTCATGAAAATGGTGTAGAACAGAGCTGCCAGTATAGTGGAGCCTGCTGAGTAGTGGGCCCAGAGCTGTGGTGTGCAGTTGTGTGATAAAACATCTGTGGTGAGGTCATGTGGATCTTACTTCGGCTTCCAAATGCTTGTGATTGACATGGTGCAGCCAGCAGACTTTTGTATATTAAGCCATCTTGTTAGATGGAGAGTTTTCAGGGCAATGTTCAGAATCAAGTTGCTACGGTCCAGGGGGCAAGCAATGTGGCATAGAAGCCTGATTGGTGCATTCTCCATCAGACCCTTACCCACCACACGTGACAGAACTCCCTCCAGCACTGTGTTCCAGTTGAACTCCTTGTATTTTGTGAAGCAAATACCAAACTCCCAGTGCAGCAACAAGAAACACAACAAAATTGGAGAATGACCAAATGGCTTCACAGTCTACACGGAAAGATTCTTAGACCCCAGTGGCCACAGCTTACCCACAAAGAGAGAATTCAGCACTGCTGCCTCATGTTCATTGGAAAATAAGAAACCATGTCCTCCATGTAACATAGATGCATACACAGCTTTGATGATCTCACTACAATGGAAGCTAAAGCTCCTGAAAACAACATATATTTCAAGTGTACAATCTCAAAGACAGTTTCCCAGATGTCTTGAGGCCTGCACACTTCCATGTTTGTGGAGTGTTTACATTCTCCATTACTTTTGGAAACTCCTCTACCACCTCCAGTGTTGTGAACTCCCGAGCATTTTCCATTCCAGATATGTATTCATAGATTTTCTAACTCTTCTCCTCTAATTGTATCTTACTTGGGGCGAAGGTAATGTCAAGGCATTGTTCTGGATGAGAGTGGGAAGATATTTTTGTAGCACATATTTGCATACACATTGGATTCATTTTCCAATTATTCATTCAAAATACTTAATCCCTCATAGTAACCCACTCCCTACTAGACTCTGACTACAAATCCTAATATGATGGATAAAAATAGACCAAACCAAATTGAAATACAAGCAGTTCAGAGGATGCCAGGTGTACATTTGGACGTTCCTTTTGCATTATATATGGTAGGAGTTTTAAATCTAGTGAATTTTTTGTTGAAACACTTCTCCATGTGTTTTTAAAGTTAACAAATATGTGAATTCATGTCTCCATTTCTCTGTAGCCTAATCAGCACATATATTTTTATATGCACATATAGAATCCTACCTGGTACCACACGTACATTCTTGTGAGGTGGCTGACTTGGCAGATACAAATTGTAAGAAGAGATCACTCCTGTTAAACACTGTTGGAACTGAAAATTCAACCTATGAGTGAGTATCCTAGCTGAACAACATTATACATAAATTCATGTTCAGTAAAATGAATATTTTTAGATCTGTGGATGATATATATTTCATGGTGAATTTCATTTGGCTTGTATATTATTACTTTTTAATTTCTGTGTGTGTATTTTAATGTCTGTATATATATATATATATATATATATATATTTTTTTTTCCCAGAGTTTTCAAAATATGAAATAAATGTATCTTATTATGTACTCCCTAAATTCATTAATATTTAAGTGCGTATTTATAATCAACTTTTCATAAGATTATTCTAAGACATATTCATCCTCCTGAAATACGTATTTGTTTCATAGTACTGAAAACTAAGTTCAGTGATTTGTGCATACATATCCTAATATTTTTACACTAATTGACCCAGGTTAATATAAATGCAAGTAGATTCCTATGGGACATGATGTGTATTTTGACGTTCATTTTTTTTCAACACTTGTACATTACTATTTCCTCAGTTTATGCACATCATAAGATATATATTTCATCCACAAGTTCACAAATTTAAAGGCTTTTTTTTCACTTTCAATCACTTCCTGCTTCAGAACACTTGTATTCCTCCAGGTTACATGACTGGTTTTTCATGAAACTTCTTTCCAAACACATTATTTTCGATTTCCACAATTACCTTTGAAGCAAAACTCACACATTCTTCATGATAAACCATAACCCTAATATGACCATTAGATGTATAACTGGTTTGAATGAATGGATATATATCAATATAAGGTTTCCTGTATATTTTCAGATATCAACTCGAACCATTATTTAAGTTGGAACCAGTTATATTATTTATTTACATTATGGTCTATTCATGCATTATTTCTATATTCATAGACACAGTGTACACCTATTTGTATTCAAAATACTAATTTACACGTCTTCAAAATACTGTTCCTAGAAATGGTGAAAGAAATACTCATGTCACCTGATCTACATATACATTTTATCACAGTAATATTCTGGAAACAAAAAGCAAATGTCACACTTCTGATTGTACTAAAGCCTAAATGGAAATTGAACATGGATTACTAAAATCATCCATGTCCAGGTTGCCTATTGCTCTCAAATGTCGATCCTATTGGTGACTACATATTTGTTTCTTTCTAAGATTATATATTCAACCTCAAACCTGTTGAAAATGTCTAATCCTATCACTCACCTTATACTTTGCCTGATTTCCTAATGTCTCTATTGATATATATTTTCCCCAGTTCATCATTGTGACTGCCTCTTAACATGTGCTGATATTTACATTCACTCTCTACATGAAACCCTATTGTTAAAGACCATTTTGTCCAAATCCTATACTCACTCATCTTTCTAAAACTACCGACTATCTTTCTAATCCTACCAACTATCCCTTTTTGACTGCATGTTCTCTTCGACATTCAATCATCCAAGGTACAATGTCCTATACCATTGTATATTGATTTATCTGAGACATCTGTGCAGAAATTAATTCAAAGCTAAGTATCCCAATCAAGGGCACAATGCCCTTCTGGGCATCAAATCTTACCTAGATTTCTGTTTTCATATTTATATTTCAACTGTATATTTTGTAAATATCGCATGTTCCCATAACCATTATTCATCCTGCAGAATTATTCCTAACCCAATCGAACATGTTGTTAAACCTAACCATACACTGTTCGCTCAATCTAACTTTACAGAAGAGCAGGGAAAGAGTTGATCTTCCAATACTGGATTGTAGGGTATCTTCCATCTGATGAGAACCTCAAAGGTCCATGCAGAAATGATACGTGGAGAAGAAGAAGGCAGCTATGAAGGACCTGAGAGAGCAAAAGTCATTTTCAATGTTAAACAACCGGGTCAGGATGAAGAGATGTATCTGAATCAGCCTTTCTCTTCTTAATGTAGAGAAGATGGACAAAACCAGGCCTGTGAGAAGAGCTGTTCCGGGGTGCCTATTGTTGATATACCATTCTAACTTGTGAAACTGTCACAGGAAGTACGGGCAGTCTCCATCTACTGGGACCCTTAGAAGCAAATATCAGTGCACACTTCCTTGGTGATGGAACACTCTGAACTTGGGATCCAGGAAGAAAGGCACCCAGAGTCAGTCCCAGTCCCAGTCCCAGTGGTCTCAAATATTTGGATTTACCAAGGACAGAGTCAGTCCTTGTTGGTACCTACTGAAGTGAGAATGGCCAAATGCCAGGAGACCTCTGAAGAGGAGCCTTTTCTGAGAAAGCAGGTAGTGGCTCAACCATGGCTCCTGACAACTTCACAGAGTTGGTGAAGAAGACCAGATCTGAGACAGAACAGGCCATTTTGGGGGAACATAGTATGGACCACCAGTCAGAGGACACTCAAGATATTCACCAACATACTTGGGGGAAGGAGGTGCCGTTGTGGGTGTTGGTGTGAGTTTGTGGTTTTGTCTCTTTTCTGAGAATAGGAAGGAAAGACTGTTTGTTTGTTTGGACTGGAATGTTTCTAGAAAGTCGTTTGACAACGTGAGTGTTTCTATGTCTGTGCATTCCACTGTATCTGTGGTTGTAGATATTTGAAAAGCGAATGCATCAATGGTTGTGTCCTGTCTAGTAGAAAGCTTGACAGCATTCATCCTGCACAATTAAAGAATGGAGAGAGGCTTGCCTTATGGATGGGCAACACCTACTATCTTCCAAAGTTCTTGTTTTCTTCCTGAATACTGGCCACTCTCCAGAATAGCCTCATGGTTTGGTTTCCAAGATATGTACCACCTTCAAGATCTGTTACATGGCCATGTACTGGATAGCTGAAGATAATAGAAGCATCTCCGAAAACTCACATATCAGTGTGACCATTAAAGTCTCAGTGGAAAAACACTGCATTGGGCCTTTTGCTTACCTATTGTTCTATTGTCCTGAATGTCAGGAAGATCTTTGCCCCAGGCCACCCCTTTGTGAAGCCAGAAGAAAAGAGTTTTCAAATGGAAATGAATGGGCATCACCTGTGGCTCTTTGCTTAATTGCTTTGGAAAGAGATGTGGCTGAATAAGCCTCTTTGCCCTATGTGAGGCAGTGGCTTAGATTCTCAGCACCTGATGGATCTAAAGAAAGTTTCCCAGTTTGCATGCAAAATGAAAATGGCCAAAAGAGCAGTCCTTGTGGACGAAGTCTCTCGCCTTCCTCTGTAAGCTTCTTGACCTCCATCAAGTGAGAATAGGGATCCTTTGTGTCAAATCAGTTCTTCAAAGCCCTACAGAGGCTAGCACATAAGGGCTTGGGTTTTCTCATGACACCAATTCACATAAAGAATCTATACCAGACAGTCAGTAGGCCTCAAGTTAGAGAAGCAGAGCAGTATTAAGAGCAGGACTATTTGATCACTATTGGTTCACAGGAAGGGAGTCCAGGCCACCCTGACTTTAGGCAAATGAGCGGCAAGGGAGTTTATTTGGAAAACTGTCTTGGGCTGTGCCCTTCATGGAAACCTCCAGCCAGAGGCTATGAAGAGTGTCTATGTGGAAGAAGATGAGGGCCATTTGGGAGTGTTTTGGTTTTAATTGTGGTCATTTGTGTGGTGGTTGGAAGAGATGACTAGGTCCACGTGGCTTGAACTCTGGTGTGATTCCCCTTACAGACTGAGTTCAGGAACTGACCTCAGAGAAGTATTGCCATGAATTGTGTTGGGATTTTAGGAGACCACTCATGAGAGTTGCCTTTGGAAACTGAGATCAATGCCCAGGGTGGCTTTCCGCAGAGCATTGTCAATCTCTGCCAGGGCATCACATTATTTTATTCTGAAAGACTTGGCAGCCATTGTTGACAGTCAAAACACACATGGGCCTCACATTGTAGACCTCAATGGGCCTGGCTTCATGTGTCCTTTTGGCCACTCTTTGGGAAGTCTTGCCTCTGAGAGTTCTCCAGAGTTTCCTTGAAATGTGCTTCCTCAAACATTAATGGTTTCTGAATGAATTGAAACCCACAATTTCTCCAACTTCATCCTTGAAAAATGGCTAGATAAATACAATGAAATTTTTGAAATTTTCATGACCAGGTGGCACTGGAGAACCTTTCAATGTCCTCTTACTGATGAAGTGTGTACCAGACAGTGCCTTGATTGACTGGGTTTCATGAAAATGATGTAGAACAGAGATGCCAGTATGTTGGAGCCTGCTGAGTAGTGGGCGCAGAGCTGTGGTGTGCAGGTGTGTGATAAAACATCTGTGGTCGGGCCATGTGTATCTGACATTGACTTCCAAATGGCTTGTGGCTGACATTGTGCAGCCAGGAATCACTTATATGTCTGATAACTCTCCATATAAGGCATCTTGTTATATGGAGATGTTTCAGGACAATGTTCAGAATCAGGTGCTATGGTCAAGGGGACAAGCTATGTGGTATAGAAGCCTGGTTGATGCATTCTCCTGCAGACCCTGATCTATTTCATGTGACAGAACTCTCTCCAGCACTGTGTCCCAGCTGAATTCCTTGTATTTTGTGAAGCAAATAATAAACTCCCAGTGCAGCAGCAAGAAACACCATGAAAAGTGGAGGATGACCAAATGGCTTCACAGTCCACACGGGGAGTCACTTAGCCTTCAGTGGCCACAGTTTACCAACAAAGAGTGAATTCAGCACTGCTGCCTCATGTCCTTTGGAAAATAAGAAACAATGTCCTCCACGTCACATAGATGCAGATCCAGCTTTGATGGTCTCATTAGAAAGAAAGCTAAAGCTCCTGACAACAACATATATGTCAAGTGCCCATCCTCAGAGGCAGTTTCTAAGGAAGTCTTTAGGCCGGCAGAGCTGCATGTTTGATAGCGTTTACGTATTAGACCAGGATGCAAGAAAAGACCACTGACTCCAAT
The DNA here is from genome assembly GCF_048772815.1 of Callospermophilus lateralis. NCBI lineage: Eukaryota > Metazoa > Chordata > Mammalia > Rodentia > Sciuridae > Callospermophilus > Callospermophilus lateralis. Next base: position 223,710 of record NW_027511047.1, on the reverse strand, counting down.
TAAAATCAAGTTAAGCAAGCTTATAATTTCCACTGCCCAGGTGGCCTCTCCCTCCCAAAACAGTGGGAACAAGACAGCCACCCAAATTTCCTACAGCCCAGGTTTATAACCCAGAATTTTACACTACAGGGGGGTTACAAATATCAGAACTCTGACAAGCATCACACTAATCGTAGTTTTTATATATATATATATATATATATATATATATATATATATATATATATATATATTTTTTTTTTTTTTTTTTTTTGCTGGCCCCAACATCAGAATTTATGAAAACCATTAGAACCTCAGAGAGGGTCATTGTCTGGCCAGGGAAGGCCAATATTTATGAGGTGTCAATAAAGTTTCATAGAGGACTGTTCCTGGTCAAAGTGCCAGGCATGGGTGAGTTCAAGGCCACGGGCAGGCATTACAAGCAGGTTCAGAATTTGGTGTAATTTATAGTTAAGCCAAAATTTTCTTTTCATGGCTTTGTGGCAAGATGGATCCAAATTTTAATAAAAGATCAGGTTGGGTCTATCATTCCCCCCTTTTCTAATGTGTCCCTTTCAAATCTTTGATAGGGTAGGGGAAGAGCACTGAGGGAATTTTAATACCTCACGTAACAGTCTCCATATTTTTTGAACTCACACAAAACCAGTCTCCCTGATTTTACCTGACTTAATTAATTACTTAAAATGAAAGTCTATCTATTTTTGGCTCCATTGTTGTAAGAAGAGAGTCGTCACTCATTTTGGCTTCTTCTGAGCTGAGAGAGGGTGACATGAGGGGGCACAGCATGAGGGATATGAATTGCCTTTTAGAAGTCAATTCGGTTTGAAGTCTGGTTGTGGTAGAACAGTTTGTAAAGTCATCTGGGGATGGGTTCTTCTATGAGAGAAACAAAAACCATGAGTACTGAATAAATGTTGCAGCAGCTGAAACATGTCACTGTATAGATGTCCCCTCATCTGTCTTCAATATCCCCAGTTATCAGGACTTTCAACTTAACTTTTAGTGTCATAGTTGTTTCACCCCATAAGATACAGTTTAATAATTTAATGTCATCTGATCTTGCAAATTCCTTTTACTAGTATGACCTCTGTGTGTAATAGAGAAACCTTTAATTCTGTTATTCAGGGCTGGATAATCGTACTAGCAAACACCAAGCCTACCTGTGTAGGTTAGGAATATCTGTAGGCCTTAAACAAAAAACTTCTGCCTCTGGTACCTCCTCTTGATAGTCTCTTTTTATACTCATCAGGCATTACTGTCTGAGAATCCTTCTTTGTAGCCTCCAGTCTTACTTATTTTGGGAGGCTACCATAAAGTGTATACGTTAAAATATTATTATAACTATTATTTTTTTCAAATGCCCAGGAATGGCTGTATTTTGGGTTTATCTGTCTTTGCTAAGAGTTTAAGATGAAGCAGTAAAACTGACTTTTGTTTCTATCTATTGTTAACAGTCAGTTGAGATTTTATGGGAGTCATTCCTGGGGAAACTTGAGAGCAGCTTCTCAGTTCTGCTAGTGCCATTTGCGCTAGGTGAGTCCAGGTCTTGCTTGACCATGTGGCTTCTCTCGGAAGCATCAGGAATATCTCCCTTCTCTGATGACTCTCTTCTTCGTAGAAAATGCACTGATTGGCTTTCTGTTCTCCAGTGGTCTCATTAATCTTCCTGATCAGGAGGTTATGTGGCTCAGAGTTGCAAAGTTCTTTAGAGAAGTCTCCTGTTCCCTGGATACAGACTGACTCAGAGGGCAAGAGCCAAATATTTGTTTTATTGTCCCTTTTCATTTAAATTAAATTTTAAATCCTAATCTTAAACATCCAGCAAATAAATTTTAACAGCCTTATATTAAGAGTACTGTGCTTTAGTGTCTATAATTTAAAATTATTTATCTTTTTATTATTTGGGATCTGTATTTTTCTGTCTGTCTTGTAGGTGATGACTTATTATCTTAAATTAACCAATATTGTGTTCTAAAAGCAACTCTTTTGTAAAACACTAACAGGGAATCTTTAGTTAACTTATAAGGAAATTCAAAATAAAATTAACAAGAGTAAAAATACTTAGTTCGTGTAATAGCTACCCTGAATTTTAGGCTGAGTTATACATTATATCCCCTTTTTGAGATCCTAGTAATCTTGACAGAAAAACATAACTTTAAATTAAATAACATCTGACCTACTGCTTTCGTAGTTATTCTCACATGTTGTAAGATGAGACACAGAGCCTTATCTCAGGTAAGGCAGGGCTCTATATAAATCTTAAGTGTTTTAGTTCTAAAGCTGATCTTTGTTTTTTAAATATCATTTTACACAGTTTACATAAATTGTTTGAGGTCACATGAGTATTAGCTAACACCATATGATATCACATTTAAAACATGAATTAAAGAAAGGCTGAAAGTTTTTAACCTTTACATAGATTAGGCGCTCATTAACTTAAAAATATATTTAAATTTTTTCCCAATGTAAAAAGTAACATAAAACTTTATATATCTTATTGATAACAAGTAAATAAATCCCCTATATATATATATATATATATATATATATATATATATATATATATATATATTTACCATACAACTTCAGAACACCAGCTTGATGAAATGCTCTTTTAAAGTTTCTACCTTACAGAATTGTATACCTGGAAGATATGAGCACATTAATAGCATCACAATGACATTGATGTTTTTACATTAACCAAGTTTAGCTTTTAAAGAAATGGCAGTAGAGTGCTCTAAAATAACAGTTCTTATTTAATCAGTTGTTTAATTTTTATGGTTGCTTGTTCTAGAAAAATAAAACTTTATAAACACAATGTTATGGGTAAACTTTTGTTTTAAGAAATTTGTGTCGCTTTATCACATGACTGATTTTTACAATCTTATACAGACTTTAGAACAAACTTATACAGACCTTACTAAATCAATCAGATATCTAACAAAAGTACTCATGAATTAGTAATCCCATATCAAATTTACTTCACTTATTTATCAAAATATTAGAGAAATGTATTGAACAGTGTAAACCATTTCTTTGTTAAAGGAAAAGTCCTAGAACCAAGGCATATTAGACATTTTATAGACATTAATATTTTATTAGATTTTTGAGCAGCTAGAAAAACTTGTAAGCTTAAATTTAAAGACATTTATTGTTATTTGCTTATCCAAATTTAAAGTGAATCATTTAAATCACGTGAATTAAAGATCTTTGAATCCACTTTTTAAAATTTGTTTTTATGAGTGCTTTTTTTTAATGATCGCTCCTTATATATGTTAATTTGTATATCACATATATGATATACGAACATATGGATATATAGACATACAACACATAACAAAAGTGTGCACAAATAATAATAGTAAGGCCTTGTAGCTTTTCGCAGGTGAAATCTCCATTGCAATGTTTCAAAACTCCACTGTTGGTCAAATATAGAACTGATCAGAAAAATATTAACCTAGTTCTGTAGGATCAAAATAATGAGCTCAAAAAAAATACAGAATCTAAGGAAAAAACTAGAGTCCTAGAAAAAATGACTGGCCAGTAATTAGTAAATACCATACGATATACCTTTTTTTTTCCCACTTAGACATCAGATCAGTCTCCTACTGAGTTTGCAGGCTTCTTTCATTTACATTTCAACATAAGTCCTGGCTGAGTTCTGGAAGGAGCTGGACAAAACTGCTATTCTAAGCAGACACCTCAGGCCTAAGGCACTTTAACCATAATTTTCAGGTGAGGATGTTGAAAATTATGATACAATTTTAAGATACAATTCACAAAATTTTATACCTTAACATCTTTTTTTGTCAACAGATACCATACTATGATTTACTATCCTTGTCCAAATTAATGCACTGATACACACTGTGACATTTTCCCAGGCTACCCAATTAAAAATTGGTTAAAAAAAAGACTGAATGATTGGGAAGTTACTTGCCAACTTGGAAGTAGAATTCTTTAGTTTTCCATTTTAAGTATTTAAGTTCTCTGGCATGAATTATCTGAAATCATAAACTAAAAAATTACCTAAACCCGAGTTTTAACTTCAAGATTGTGCAATGCTTCAAAAACCCATTCAGATACCATATTGTTACAATAAAACATCATCCTTTAGACACACATTCAGCTAAGATCATTCCCAAGAAACAATTTATAATATCAACACATTATTGCACATGTCTTAAATGGCCAGAAACAAAGACAAAAGACAGACAGAAAGGAGCTCCAGACTATGGCTGACAGGACAGAAGCCTTTAAAACAGCAGAAAAGAGAAAAATCTCCTACACCAGTGGCACGATATATGTCCCCACAAGGGCATCAGATGTTTTCACAGAGGGGGAACCTGAAATGCAATATCAAAGGTCTCCATGGTGACTTTACTGCATTTAGTGTCTCCTTTTTCTTTTTCTCTTTTTTAAGAAGACAGAGGTGGCATAATACTTACAGTGCAGGGAAGGAAGGAGGGAATTCACTGAAGCAACAGGACTTCGGCAGCTGCTGGGAGTCCCTCAGTCCCGTCTTTTACTTACAGGATTAGCTCCTCTGGTTTGGTTCCACCCCAAGCACGCTGAATCTCCTAACATTTCAGTACTCAGCTCTCAAAAATTCCAGGGTCAGGGGCGGTATCAAAATTTGTAACTTAAATTTCGGTTCCGGACCTTGAAGCCAATTAATACCAATTTAATATAAGGACAGGGTTTGAGAAAAAGTAAAAGGGAGGTTTACTGCTTTGCTAACAAAGGAGAAAAACAGGGGACTTTGTCCAAAGTTGTGACTCTCTTGATCTGGAGGGACAAGGGGTTTTAAAGGAGTTTCACTTGTTAACCTGGGAGATACTCAGTTATTAGGTCCCAAGCAGGCATTGCCCTCTGCCGTGGGTGTGCTCCAGACAGCCAGCTAGGGGCTTCTCTCATCCTGCTTAACAAAGGCGGGTATAGTGCATCACATTTCTTTAAAACACATTCCAAAGTGGTGTCAGGCTTACATGATTTATTACCCATTTTCAAGTCCAATATCCTTAAGTTTTTACCACAGAAATCACACAACAAAACGCACAAAAACAAACAAATAAAAAACATTTAGAACACAGAACAAAACACACACACACAAAAAAAAACAGAAACTCAGCAAATAAACAGAAAACCAGAGGAGCAATGCAGCGTCTTGCTAAAGCTCCGGGGTAGGAGCTCCTGCATGCCAGTCGGCACCTCTCTACACTTTCAGAGGTATTCCCTACAGAACAGAACAGAGGAAAGAAGGATTCCTATTACTGTCCCAGACAGGAGTATATGTGAGCCTTCCCAGGCCACCTCTCTGTCATCAGAAGAGTACTCCCTTAACCGGATATCAGATGTTATAAAGGCGCCTCTTACCTATGAAGGCCTCCTCCACCAGGTGATTGATAATAGTTTTAGTGCGATGGTTCACTGCAGTGATCCACGGACTGAAGGCTCATTCCAAGGTTTTGGAACTTGGCTCTCCAGCCCGGAGTCCTGGAGGATAGGCCAGCTTCAGAATTTCCAGCAGTCTGGCTTTGTGATCTGGTCAGGTCATGTTGCTGGGGAACTCCAAAATGTTAGTCCAGGACACAACAAAAGACCACTGACTCCAATTAAAATCAAATTAAGGCAAGCTTAATATTTCAAGCAGCCGGGCTGCCTCTCCCTCTCAAACTGGCGGGAACAAGACAGCAACCCCACCTTTCCTACAGCCCAGCTTTATAGCCCAGAAAGTTACACAAAAGGAGGGTTACAGAAAACAGAACTTTGACAAGCATCACACTAATTGTAGTTTACATTTTTTTTTCTGGCCCCAGCATCAGAAATTATGAGGACCATTAGAGCCTCTGAGAGGGTCGTTGTCTGGCCAGGGAAGGCGAATATTTATGAAGTGTCATTAAAGTTTCAGAATGGGCTGTTATCTGGTCAGAGAGCCAGGCATGGGTGAGTTCAAAACATGGTCAGGCATTCTAAGCAGGTTCGGAATTTGCAGTAATTTATACTAAAGCAAAAATTATCTTTTCATGGCTTTGTGGCAAGATGGCTCACAATTTTAATGAAAGATCATGTTGGGTGATCAACCCTGTCCCTTACTTTTGGAAAATCCTCTACCACCTCCAAGGTTGTGAACTCCTGAGCATTTTCCATTCCAGATATGTATTCACAGAATTTCTAACTCTTCTTCTATAATTGTGTCTTACTTGGGGCGAAGGTAATGTCAAGCCATTGTTCTGGATGAGAGTGGGAAGAATATTGTGCAGCACATAATTGCATACACATTGGATTCACTTTCCAATTTTCCAATTGAAATACTGAATTCCTGACAATAACCCATACCCTTCTAGACGCTAACTACAAATACTAATATGATGGAGAAAAATAACCCAAACGGAATTGAAAAATAAGCAGTTCAGAGGAGGCATGGTGTATATTGGACTTGCCTTTTGCAAGATAAATGGTAGGTGTTATAAATCTAGTCATTTTTTAATTGAAATTGTTTTATATGTGTATTAAAGTTAACAAATATGTGAATTCCTATCTCCCTTTCGCTGTAACCTATTCAGCACATTAATTTTTATATGCACATATAGAATCCTACCTGATATCAAACGTACATTTTTGTGAGGTGCCTGACATTGCAGATACAAATTGTGAGAAGAGATCACTCCACCTAAACGCTGTTGGAACTGAAAATTCAAGCTAATGGTGAGATTCCTAGTTTAATAACATTATACATAAATCCATGTTCAGTAAAATGAATATTTTTGAATCTGTGGATGATATATATTTCATGGTGAAATTCGATTTGCATATATAATTCTACTTTTGAATGTCTTTGTGTGTGTTTGTGTGTGTGTGTGTATATATATATATACACACACACACACAAACACACAATATATAAATCTCTAGATTTTTCAAAATATGAAATATATGTGTCTTATATACACTCCCTAAATTCATTCATGTTCATGTATGTGGATTAATATTCAACTTTTCACAAGATTATTCTCAGAAATATTCATCCACCTGAAATACGTATTTGTTCTCTAGTACTGAAAACTAACTTCAGTGAAAGGTGCAAACAAATCCTAGTATTTCTACATTAACTGACCTAGTTTAACATCAATGCAAGTAGATTCCTATGGGACATGATGTGTATTTTGACATTAATTATTATTCAACACTGGTACATTACTATTTCTTCAGTTTATACACATCATAGGATATATATTTCATCCACTACTTAGCAAATTTATAGGCATTTGTTTCACTTTCAATCACTTCTTTCTCCAGAACACATGTATTTCCCTATGTTTCTTGACTGGTCTTTTCATGAGACTTTTTTTCAAATATATTATTTTCGATTTCCATGATCAATTTTTAAGCAAAACTCACACACCCTTCATGATAAAACATAACCCTAAGATGACCTTTAGATATATAACTGGTTGGAATGATTGATTGTGTATCATTATAACATTTCTTATATATTTTCAGATATCCATTCAATCCATTATTTAAAGTTGATCCAGTTATATTATTTATTCCCAGTATGGTCTATTCATGCGTTATTGCTATATTCATAGACAGAGGGTATACCTATTTGTACCCCAATACAAATTTATATGTTCTCAAAATATTGCTCCTGGAAATGGTGGAAGAAATACTCATGTCACGTGATATACATATACATTTTATCACAGAAATATTCTGGACACAAAAAGCAAAGGTCACACTTTCATTTGTACCAAAGCCTAAATGGAAAGTGAGCATGGATTACTAAAAACATACATGTCCAGGTTGCCTAATGCTCTCAAATGTCAATCCTATTGGTGACTACATATTTGTTTCTTCCTAAGATTATATGTTCAACCTCAAGCCTGTTGAAAATGTCTAATCCTATCACTCACTTTGTACTTTGCTTGATTTCCTAATGTCTTTATTGGTATCTGCTTTCCCTCATATTTTTCCCAGTTCATCATTATGACTGACTCTTCACATGTGCTGACATTTACACTCACTCTCTAACCGAAACCCTATTGCTAAAAAACCTTTTGTCCAAATCCTATACTCACTCTTCATTCTAAACCTAACGAGTACCTTCCTCATCGTACTGAATATCGCTTTTTGACTGGATGTTCTCTTCAACATTCAATCATCCAAGGTACAAGGTCCTATGCCATTGTATATTGATTTATCTGAGACAACTGTGCAGCACATAACTCAAAGCTAAGAAAACCACTTAAGGGTCCAATTCCCTTCTGGGCTTCAAATCTTTCCTAATTTTCTGCTTTCATACTTATATTTCACCTATATACTCTTGTAAATATCGAAGGTTGCCAATACCATTATTCATCTCGCAAAATGATTCGTAACCCAAATCAAACATGTTATTAACCCTAAACATACACTGTTCCCTCAATATAACTTACAGAAAAGCAGGGCAGAGTTGGTCTTACAATATAGGAATGTAGGTGATCTTCCACCTTCTGAGAACCTCAAAGATCCATGGAGAAATGATCCTTGGAGAAGATTTATGCAGCTATGTAGGACCTGAGAGAGCAATAGAAATCTTCCATGGCAAACAACCTGGTCAGGATGAATTGATGGGTCTAAATCAGCCTCTCTCTTCTTATTGTAGAGAAGTTGGAAGAAACCAGGCCTGTGTGGAGAGCTGTTCCCGGGTGCCTAAGGTTGATATTCCATTCTAACTTCTGAATGTGTCACAGGATGTTGGGGCAGCCTTCATCTCATGGGAACCTTGGAAGCAACTGTTAGGACAAAGTGGTTTTCAAGGCAGTGACCTCATTCAGTTCCTGAAGGAAGTGACCTCTTCTCACTTCCTTGGTGATAGAATTCTCTGAACTTGGGATCCAGGAATCCAGGCACCCAAAGCCAGACCCAGTCCTAGTCCCATTGGGCTAACTTGTTTGCTTTTCCCAAGAACAGAGTCAGTCTTTCTTGGTACCTACTGATGTGAGGATGGCCAAATGCCAGCAGATCTCTGAAGAGGTACCTTCCCTGAGAAAGCAGGTAGTGGCTCACCGCTGTCTCCTGACAACTTCACAGAGTTGGCCAAGGAGACCAGATCTGAGACAGGACAGGCCATTTCGGGGGAACATAATATGGCCCACCAGTCAGAAGACACTCTGGATAGTCACAGACCTACTTGGGTGAAGGAGGTGGCTCTGCCGTTGTGGGTGTGAGTTTGTGGTTTTTTTCTCATGTTCTGAGAATAGGTAGGAAAGGCGTTTTTTTTTTTTTGGTGTGGAGTGGACTGTTTCTAGTAAGTCCTTTGACATTGTGAGGGTTACTATGTCTGTGTATCCCACTGTATCTGTGGTTGTAGACATTAGAAAAGAGAATGCATCAATGGACTTGTTTTCTCTAGTAGAAAGCTTCCCCACATTAATACTGCCCAATTGATTAATGGACTTCACTTTGCCTTATGGATGGGCAACACCTACTGTCTTCTTAAGTTACTCTTTTCTTCGTGAATTCTGGCCACTCTACAGAATACGCTCATGGTTTTGTGTCCCAGATATGTAACACCACAAGGCTCTGTGACATGGCCATGTACTGGATAGCTGAAGAGAATGAGAGCATCTCAGAAAACTCAGATATCAGTGTGACCAGTAAAGTCTCAGTGAAGAAACCCTTCTTGGGCCATTTGCGTACTTCTGATTCAATTACCCTGAATGTCAGGAAGGTCTTTGCCTCATGCCAACCCTTTGTGAAGCCTGAAGAAAACTGTTTTCATATGGAAATGAATGGGCTTCACCTGTGGCTCTTTGCTTAATTGCTTTGGAATGGGATGTGTCTGAATCAGTCTCTGGTCCTTGTGTGAGGCTGTGACTTAGATTCTCAGCACCCAATGGATCTGAATAAAAATCCCATGTGCTTCCCAAACCGAAATGGCCAAAAGAGAAGTCATTGTGGATGAATTTTTTTGCCTTCTTGTTTTAGGTTCCTGACCTCCATCAAGTGAGAATAGGGATCCTTTGGATTAAATGAGTTCTTCAAATCCATGCAGAGGCTAGCCCATATTTGCTTGGGTTTTCTCATGACTCCAAATCACTTAAAGAATCCATACCTCACAGCAAGTAGGCCTCAAATTGGAGAAGCGGAACACTTTAACAGCAGGAATATTTGATCACTCCTGGTTCACAGGAGGAGTGTCCAGGCCACCATGATTTTAGGCAAATGAGGGGCAAGTGAGCTTATTTTGGACATTTTCTTAGGCTGTGCCCCTCATAGAAATCTCCAGCCAGAGGTTATGATGAGTGTCTTTATGGAAGAAGATGAGGGCCCTGTGGGAGTGTTTTGATTTTAATTGTGGTCATTTTTGTGGTGGTTGGAAAGAATGACTGGGTCCACCTGAGCTTGAACTCTGGTGTGATTCCCCTTAGAGACTGAGTTCTAGAACTGAACTCAGAGAAGTATTGCCATGAATCGTGTTTAGATTTTGGAAGGCCATGCATGAGACTCACCCATGAAAACTGAGATCTAGGCCCAGGGTGTCTTTCCACAAAACAATGGGAATCTCAGGCAGGATATCACATGATTTTATTCTGAAAGATTGGCAGGTATAGTTGAGAGTCAAAACACACACGGACCTCACATTGTAGACCTCAATTTGCCTGGCTTCATGTGACCTTTTGGCAACTCTTTGAGAAGCCTTGCCTGTGAGTGTTCTCCAAAGCTTTCATTGAAATGAGCTTTCTCAACACTTAATGGTTCCTGAATGATTTGAAACCCACAGTGCCTCCAACTTAATCTTTGAAAAATGGCTAGATAAATACCATGAAATTTTTGAAATTCCCATGACCAGGTGGCACTGGAGAAACTTTGGAAGTCCTGTGGTTGATCATGTGTATACCAGAGAATGCCTTGTTTTACTGGGTTTTATGTAAATGGTGTAGAACAGAGATGCCAGTAATTAGTATCCTGCTGAGTAGTGGGCCTAGAGCAGTGGTGGGCAGGTGTGTGATAAAACACCATGGTGGGCCCATGTGGATCGGCCATTGGCTTCCAAATGGATTATGACTGACATAGTGCAGAAATCAGACACTTATATGTAAAGGCATTTTTTATATGGAGCGGTTTCAGGGCAATGTTCAGAATCAGTTAACTATGGTTATTGGGGCAAGCTATGTTGGATAGAAGCATGGTTGGTGCTTCTCTTGCAGACCCTGACCCACCACACGTGACAGAACTCCCTCCAGCACTGTATTCTAGTAGAACTCCTTGTATTTGGTGAAGCAAATACCAAATTCCCAGTGCAGCAGCAAGAAACACCACGAAAAGTGGAGGATGACCAAATGTCTTCAGAGTCCACACGAGGAGACACTTAGCCTCCAGTGGCCACAGTTTACCTACAAAGAGAGAATTCAGCACTGCTGCCTCATGGTCGTTGGAATATAAGAAACCATGTCTTCCAGGTCACATAGATGCAGACCCATCTTTGATGGTCTCACTACAAAGGAAGTTAAAGCTCATGACAACAACATATATTTCAAGTGCCCAACCTCAGAGGCAGTTTCCCAAGAAGTCTTAGGCCAGCAGAGCTCCATGTTTGTGGAGTGTTTACCCTGTTCTTTACTTTTGGAAACTCCTCTACCACCTCCAAGGTTGTGAACTCCCGAGCATATTCCATTCCAGATATGTATTCACAGATTTTCACACTTTTCTACTCTAATTGTGTCTTACTTGGGGCCAAGCTAATATCAAGGCATTGTTCTGAATGTGAGTGGAAAGATTTTTGTGTAACACATATTTACATACACATTCGATTCATTTTTCAATTTTCTATTTGAAATACTGAAGCCCTGAAACTAACACATACCCTACTATACTCTGACTTATAATTCTAATATGATGGTGAAAAATAACCCAAACAGAATAGAAATACAAGCAGTTCTGAGGAGGCATGGTGTATTGTTACAATTGGTTTTTGCATTATATAGTGTAGGAGTTATAAATCTAGTCAAATTTTTTGTTGAAATAGTGCTACATGTGTTTTTAAAATTAAAAAATATGTGAATTCCTGTCTCCCTTTCTCTGTAGCCTATTCAGCACATGTATTTTTATATGCACATATAGAATTATACCTGGTACCACACGTACATACTTGTGAGGTAACTGAATTGGCAGATGCAAATTGTGCTAAAGGATCACTCCTCCTAAATGCTGTTGGAACTGAAAATTCAACCTATGGGTGAGCTTCCTAGTTGAATATCATTATACATTAATCCATGTTCAGTAAAATGAATATGTTTTCGATCTGTGGATTATATATATTTCATGATGAATTTCGATTGGCATATATATTGCTACTTTTTTTTCTTTTATTGGTTGCTCAAAACATTACAAATCTCTTGACATATAATATTTCTTACATTAGATTCAAGTGGCTTATGAACTCCCATTTTTAGCCCAAATAGAGATTACAGAATCACATCGGTTACACATCCACATTTTTACATAATGCCCAATTAGTTACTGTTGTATTCTGCTACCTTTCCTATACTCTACTATCTCCCCTCCCCTCCCTTCCTATCTTCTCTTTTTCCCCCATCTACTGTAATTCATTTCACTCCATGTTTATTTTCCCATTCCACTCACAACGATATGTAATTTTGTGTAACAATGAGGGTCTCCCTCCATTACCATGCAATTTCCCTTTTCTCTTACTTACCCTCCCACCTCATGTCTCTGTTTAAAGTTAATCTTTTCTTCCTGCTATTGCTCCCTGCTCTGTTCTTAGTTGCTCTCATTATATCAAAGAAGACATTTGGTATTTATTTTTTAGGGATTGGCTATTTTCACTAAGCATAATCTTCTCCAGTGCCATCCATTTTTCTGCAAATTTTATGATTTTGTCATTTGTTAGTGCTGCGTAATACTTCATAGTGTATAAATGCCACATGTTTTTTATCCATTCATCTATTGAAGGGCATCTGGGTTGGATCCACAGTGTTTCAGTTGTGAATTGTACTGCTATGAAAATCGATGTGGTAGTATCCCTGTATTACTCTCTTTTAAGGTCTTCAGGGAATAGTCCGAGAAGGGCAATAGCTGAGTCAAATTGTGGTTCCATTCACAGCTTTCCCAGGAATCTCCATACTGCTTTCCAAATTGGCCACACCAGTTTACAGTCCCACCAGAAATGTACAAGAGTATCTTTTACCCCACATCCTTGCCAGCACTTGTTGTTTGACTTCATAATGGCTGCCAATTTACTGGAGTGAGATGGTATCTTAGGGTGATTTCGATTTGAATTTCTCTGACTGCTAGAAATGATGAGCATTTTTTATGTACTTGTTGATTGATTGTACGTCCTCCTCTGAGAAGTGTCTGTTCAAGTCCTTGTCCCATTTTTTTAATTGGGTTATTTGTTATCTTATTGTCTATTTTTTTGAGTTCTTTGTATATTCTGGATATTAGGGCTCTATCTGAAGTGTGAGGAGTAAAAATTTGTTCCCATAATGTATGCTCCTTATTTTCCTCTCTTATTCTTTCTCTTGCTGAGAAAAAACTTTTCAGTTTAAGTAGTCCCATTTGTTGATTCTTGTTATTAACTCTTGTGCTATGGGTGTCCTATAAAGGAATTTGGAGCCCAACCCCATAATATGTAGATCAGAGCCAACTTTTTCTTCTATCAGACACAGAGTCTCTGATTTGATATCTAGCACCTTGATCCACTATGAGTTAACTTTTGTGCATGGCGACAGAAAGGAATTCAGTATTATTTTGTTGCATATGGATTTCCATTTTTCCCAACACCATTTGTTGAAGATACTATATTTCCTCCATTGCATGCTTTTAGCTCCTTTTTCAAATATAAGATAGTTGTAGCTTTTTGGATTAGTCTCTGTGTCCTCCATTCTGTACCATTGGTCCACCCGCCTGTTTTGGTACCAGTACCATGCTGTTTTTGTTGTTGTTGTTGTTTTATTTTGTTTTTTTTTAATTAATTTTATTGTAGGTTGTTCAAAACATTACATAGTTCTTGATATATCATATTTCACACTTTGATTCAAATGGGATATGAGCTCCCATTTTTACCCCATATACAGATTGCAGAATCACATCAATTGCACAACCATTGATTTACATATTGCCATTCTGGTGACTGTTGTATTCTTCTGCCTTTGCTATCCTCTACTATCCCCCTCCCCCTCCCCTCCCCTCTTCTCTCTCTACCCCCTCTACTGTAATTCATTTCTCCCCCTTATATGTTTCCTCCTTTCCCCTCACTTCCTCTTGAATGTAATTTTCTATACCCCTGAGGGTCTCCTTCCATTTACATGCAATTTCCCTTCTCTCTCCCTTTCCCTCCCACCTCTCATCCCTGTTTAATGTTAATCTTCTTCTCATGCTCTTCGTCCCTACTCTGTTCTTAGTTACTCTCCTTATATCAAAGAAGACATTTGGCATTTGTTTTTAAGGGATTGGCTAGCTTCACTTAGCATAACCTGCTCTTATGCCATCCATTTCCCTCCAAATTCTATGATTTTGTCATTTCTTAATGCAGAGTAATACTCCATTGTGTATAAATGCCACATTTTTTTATCCATTCTTCTATTGAAGGGCATCTAGGTTGGTTCCACAGTCTTGCTATTGTGAATTGTGCTGCTATGAACATGGATGTAGCAGTGTCCCTATAGTGTGCTCTTTTTAGGTCTTTAGGGAATAGACCGAGTAGGGGAATAGCTGGATCAAATGGTGGTTCCATTCCAAGCTTTCCAAGAAATCTCCATACTGCTTTCCAAATTGGGCGCACCAATTTGCAGTCCCACCAGTAATGTACAAGAGTACCCTTTTCCCGACATCCTCGCCAGCACTTGTTGTTGTTTGACTTTCTAATGGCTTCCAATCTTACTGGAGTGAGATGGTATCTTAGGGTGGTTTTGATTTGCATTTCTCTGACTGCTAGAGATGGTGAGCATTTTTTCATATACTTGTTGATTGATTGTATGTCCTCCTCTGAGAAATTTCTGTTCAGGTTCTTGGCCCATTTGTTGATTGGGTTATTTGTTATCTCATTGTCTAATTTTTTTAGTTCTTTGTATATTCTGAATATTAGGGCTTTGTCTGAAGTGTGAGGAGTAAAGATTTGTTCCCAGGACGTAGGCTCAATATTTACCTCTCTTATTGTTTCTTTTGCAGAGAAAATCTTTTTAGTTTGAGTAAGTCCCATTTGTTGATTCTAGTTATTAACTCTTGTGCTATGGGTGTCCTATTGAGGAATTTGGAGCCCGACTCCACAGTATGTAGATCATAGCCAACTTTTTCTTCTTTCAGACGCCATGTCTCTGATTTGATATCAAGTTCCTTGATCCACTTTGAGTTAACTTTTGTGCATGGCGAGAGAAAGGGATTCAGTTTCAATTTGTTGCATATGGATTTCCAGTTTTCGCAACACCATTTGTTGAAGATACTAGCCTTCTTCCATTGCATGCGTTTAGCCCCTTTATCGAATATAAGATAGTTGTAGTTTTGTGGATTGGTTTCTGTGTCCTCTATTCTGTACCATTGGTCCACCCGCCTGTTTTGGATCCAGTACCATGCTGTTTTTGTTACTATTGCTCTGTAGTATAGTTTGAAGTCTGGTATAGCTATACCGCCTGATTCACACTTCCTGCTTAGCAATGTTTTTGCTATTCTGGGCCTTTTATTTTTCCATATGAATTTCATGATTGCTTTCTCTATTTCTACAAGAAATGCCATTGGGATTTTGATTGGCATTGCATTAAACCTATTGAGAACTTTTGGTAATATGGCCATTTTGATGATGTTAGTTCTACCTATCCATGAAAAGGGTATATTTTTCCATCTTCTAAGATCTTCTTCAATTCTCTGTTTAGGGTTCTGTAGTTTTGAATGTATAAGTCTTACACCTCTTTTGTTAGGTTGATTCCCATGTATTTTATTTTTTCTGAGGATATTGTGAATGGGGTGCTTGTCCTCATTTCCATTTCAGAGGATTTGTCGCTGATATACAGGAATGCCTTTGATTTATGCGTGTTGATTTTATATCCTGCCACTTTGCTGAATTCATTTATTAGCTCTAATAGTTTCTTTGTAGACCCTTTTGGATCTGCTAGGTATAGAATCATGTCATCTGCAAATAGTGATAATTTGAGTTCTTCTTTTCCTATTTTTATGACTTTAATTTCTTTCGCCTAATTGCTCTGGCCAGTGATTCGAGAACTATGTTGAACAGAAGTGGTGAGAGAGGGCATCCCTGTCTTGTTCCAGATTTTAGAGGGAATGCCTTCAGTTTTTCTCCATTCAGAATGATGCTAGCCTGAGGCTTAGCATAGATTGCTTTTACAATATTGAGGTATGTTCCTGTTATCCCTAGTTTTTCTAGAGTTTTGAACATAAAGGGATGCTGTACTTTGTCGAGTGCTTTTTCCGCATCTAACGAGATGATCATATGGTTCTTATTTTTAAGCCTATTGATGTGGTGAATAACATTAATTGATTTCCGTATATTGAACCAACCTTGCATCCCATGGATAAATCCTACCTGATGATGGTGCACAATTTTTTTGATATGTTTTTGTATCCGGTTCGCCAGAAGTTTATTGAGGATTTTTGCATCTAGGTTCATTAGAGATATTGGTCTGTAGTTTTCTTTCTTTGGAGTGTCTTTGTCTGGTTTAGGAATCAGGGCGATGTTGGCCTCTTAGAATGAATTTGGAAGTTCTCCCTCTTTTTCATTTTCCTGAAATAGCTTTAAAAGTATTGGTATTAGTTCCTCTTTAAAGGTTTTGTAAAACTCTGCTGTATACCCATCCGGTCCTGGGCTTTTCTTAGTTGGTAGTCTTTTGATGGTTTCTTCTATTTCCTCAATTGATATTGGTCTGTTTAGGTTGTCAATATCCTCCTGACTCAATCTGGGCAAATCATATGACTTAAGAAATTTATCGATGCCTTCACTATCTTCTATTTTATTGGAGTATAAGGATTCAAAATAATTTCTGATAATCTTCTGTATTTCTGAATTGTCTGTTGTGATATTGCCTTTTTCATCCCGTATGCTAGTAATTTGAGTTCTCTCTCTTCTTCTCTTCGTTAGCGTGGATGAGGGTCTGTCAATTTTATTTATTTTTTCAAACAACCAACTTTTAGTTTTGTCAATTTTTTCAATTGTTTCTTTTGTTTCGATTTCATTAATTTCAGCTCTGATTTTAATTATTTCTTGTCTTCTATTTTTTGCCGTTGTTTTGCTCTTCTTTTTCTAGGACTTTGAGTTGAAGTATTAGATCATTTATTTGTTTTTTTTTTCTTTTTTTAAGGATTGAACTCCAAGCAATAAATTTTCCTTTTAGAACTGCTTTCAATGTGTCCCATAGATTCCGACATGTTGTGTCTGTGTTTTCATTTATCTCTAAGAATTTTTCAATTTCCTCCTTGATGTCTTCTATAACCCATTGATCATTCAGTAACCTATTTTTCATTCTCCAAGTGATGCATGATTTTTCCTTACTTCTTTTATCGTTGATTTTCAATTTCATTCCATTATGTTCAGATAAGATGCATGGTATTATCTCTACTCCTTTATATTGTCTAAGAGTTGCCCTGTGACATAATATAAAATCTATTTTTGAGAAGGATCCATGTGCTGCTGAGAAAAAAGTGTAACTGCTTGATCTTGGGTGGTATATTCTATATATGTCAATTAAGTCCAGGTTATTAATTATGTTATTGAGTTCTATAGTTTCCTTATTCAACTTTTCTTTGGAAGATCTATCCACTGGTGAGAGAGGTGTGTTGAAATCTCCCATAATTATTGTATGGTGGTCTATTAGACTCTTGAACTTGAGAAGAGTTTGTTTGATGAACATAGCTGCACCATTGTTTAGGGCATATATATTTATGATTGTGATGTTATGTTGGTGTATGGTTCCCTTGAGCTGTATGTAGTGTCCCTCTTCATCCCTTTTGATTAACTTTGGCTTGAAATCTATTTTATATGATATGAGTATGGACACTCCTGCTTGTTTCCAAAGTCCATATGAGTGATATGATTTTTCCCAACCTTTCACCTTCAGTCTATGTATGTCTTTTCCTATCAAATGCGTCTCCTGAAGGCAGCATATTGTTGGGTCTTGTTTTGTGATCCATTCTACTACATTCTACTACATTCTACTACAGTTGCCCTGTGACATAATATATGATCTATTTTTTACAAGGATACATGTGCTGCTGAGAAAAAAGGTAACTGCTTGATGTTGGGTGTTATATTCTACATATCTCAAATAAGTCTAGGTTATTAATTGTGTTATTGAGTTCTATAGTTTCCTTATTCAACTTTTGTTTGGAAGATCTGTCCAGTGGTGAGAGAGGTGTGTTCATGGCTCCCATGATTACTGTATTGTGGTCTATTAGACTATTGAAATTGAGAAGAGTTTCTTTGATGAACATAGCTGCACCATTGTACGGGGCATATATATTAACGATTGCTGTGTCTTGTTGGTGTAAGGTTCCCTTGAGCAGTATGTAGTGTCTCTCTTTATCCCTTTTGATTAACTTTGGCTTAAAATCTATTTTATTTGATATGAGTATGGACTCTCCTGCTTGTTTCTGAAGTCCATATGAGTGATATGATTTTTCCCAAACTTTCACCGTCAGTCTATGTATGCATTTTCCTATCAAATGCGTCCCCTGTAGGCAGTATATTGTTGGGTCTTGTTTTTTGTTCAATTCTACTAGCCAGTGTGTCTTCATTGGTGAGTTTAAGCCATTAACATTTAGGGTTATTATTGAGATATGGGTTGTTCTTCCAGCGATATTTGTTTATTTATGTTCCTAAACATGGTTTGTTTTCCTCTTTGATTATCCCCAGCCTTTACTGTACTCCCTCCCGCTGTTGGTTTTCATTGATATTTTCCATTTCCTCTTCCTGTAATATTTTGCCGAGGATGTTTTGAAGAGATGGTTTTCTAGCTGCAAATTCTTTTCACTTTTGTTTATCGTGGAAGGTTTTAATTTCATCTTCCATCCTGAAGCTTACTTTCCCTGGATACACAATTCTTGGTTGGAACCCATTTTCTTTCAGTGTTTGAAATATGTTATTCCAGGATCTTCTAGGTTTCAGAGTCTGTGTTGAAAGATCAGCTGTTATCCTGATTGGTTTACCCCTAAATGTAATCTGCTTCCTTTCTCTTGTAGCTTTTAAAATTCTCTCCTTATTCTGTATGTTGGGCATCTTCATTATAATGTGTCTAGGTGTGGATCTCTTATGATTTTGCACATTCATCATCCTGTAGGCTTCTAGGATTTGGGATTCTGTCTCATTCTTCAAGTCTGGGAAGTTTTCTCGTATTATTTCATTGAATAGATTGCTCATTCCTTTTGTTTGGACCTCTATACCTTCCTGTATCCCAATGACTCTTAAGTTTGGTCTCTTTATGTTATCCCATATTCTTGAATGTTCTGCTCGTGGTTTCTTAACAGCTTTGCTGAGCTGTCTATGTTCTTCTTCAGTTGAAATACTTTGTCTTCATTGTCTGATGTTCTATCTTCTAAGTGTTCTACTCTGCTGGTAGTATTCTCAATTGAGTTTTTAAGTTGGTTTATTGTTTCCTGCATTTCCAGGATTTCTGTTTGTTTGTTTTTTATAATCTCGATCTCCCTGTATAATTGATCTTTTGCTTCTTGGATTTGTTTATGTAATTCATTTTCGAAGTGGTTGAAGTGGTCTTTCATTGTCTGATTTTGCTGTCTAATGTCTTCCTTGAGACTCCAGATTATCTGAAGCATGTATATCCTGAATTCTTTATCTGACATTCCATCTGATGCAGATATTACCTCTTCTAAAGTTGAGTTGACCTGCATTGCTTGTGGTCCTTTCTTTCCTTTTCTTTTCATACTGATCGCGTTTCTTTCTGCTTGGTGAAACTGTTGTGTTATTGATTTTTCCCCCTATATATTTATATTGCTCTTGTATAGTTGCAAAGTTTTCCTCGCAGGCTTTGGCGGTGGTTCTGCCCCTCCTCCAATTGGGGCAATGTGCCTACCACGCCGGCAGGTCGCTGTGCCTGTACTTTCGGTCTGCCTGTTCTTTCGGTGGTCACAGGTCCGCCTATCTTGCAGGCGTGAGCAGCGGCCCTGCCCCTCCGCTGGCCGCTAGGCCTGTTCTGTCTGTCGTTTGCAGGTCTGTCTACCTAACAGGCGCTGGTGGCGGCCCTGCCCCTCCTCCAACCGGGGTGATGTGTCAGACGGGCCACTGGGCCTGTTTTGTCAGTGGTCACGGTACCGCCTACCTTGCAGGTGCGTGGGGCAACAGTGCCCCTCTGCAGGTTTCTGGGCCTGACCTGCCGGTGGGTCGCAGGTCATTCATTTTTTAGTTCTAGTAGTTTTTGTAGACCCTTTTGTGTCTTCTATGTTTAGAATAATGTCACCCGAAAATAGTGATAATTTACGTTGTTATTTTCCTATTTTTATGCCTTTTATTTCTTTAGTCTGTCTAATTGCTCTGGCCAGTGTTTTGAGAACTATATGGAATAGAAGTGGTGAGAGAGGGTATCCCTGTCTTGTTCCAGATTTTAGAGGAAATGCCTTCAATTTTTCTGCATTCATAATGATGCTAGCTGAGGCTTTGCATAGATAGCTTTTACAATGTTGAGGTAATTTCCTGTTATCCCTAGTTTTTCTAATGTTTTGAACATAAAGGTATGCTGTACTTTGTCAAGTGCTTTTTTTGCTTCTAACGAGATGATCATATGGTTCTTATCTTTAAGTCTATTGATGTGGTGAATAACATTTATTGATTTCCGTATATTGAATCATCGTTGCATCCCAGGGATGAATCCTACTTGATCATGTTGCTTAATTTTTTTGATGTGCCTTTGTATTCGATTCGCCAGAATTTTATTGAGGATTTTTGCATGTAGGTTCATCAGATATATTGGTCTGTAGTTTTCTTTCTTTGAGGTGTCTTTTTCTGATTTCGGAATCAGCGTGATGTTGGCCTCATAGAATGAATTTGGCAGAGCTCCCTCTTTTTCTCTATCCTGAAATAACTTGAAAAGTATTGGTATTAAATCTTCTTTAAATGTTTTGTAAAACTCCGCTATATAGCCATCCGTTCCTGGGCTTTTCTTGGTTGGTAGTCTTTTGATTGCTTCTTCTGTTTCATCCATTGACATTGGTCTGTTTAAATTGTGTGTATCCTCCTGACTCAGTCTGGGCAAATCATATGACTTAAGAAATTTGTTGATGTCTTCACTATATTCTATTTTATTGGAATATAGGTTTTCCAAATAATTTCTAATTGTCTTCTGTATTTCAGAAGCATCTGTTGTAATATAGCCTTTTTCATCCCATATGTTAGTAATTTGAGTTCTCTCTCTTCTTCTCTTCATTAGCATGGCTAAGGGTCTGTCGAACATATATATTTTTTCGAAGAACCACCTTTTAGTTTTGTTAATTTTTTCAATAGTTTCTTTTGTTTCAATTTCGTTGATTTCTGCTCTGATTTTAATTATTTCTTGCCTTCTGCTACATTTTCTGTTGTTTTGCTCTTCCTTTTCTAGGGCTTTGAGTTAAAGTGTGAGCTCATTTATTTGTTCGGTTTTACTTTTTTTCAGGAATGACCCCCAGGCAATGAATTTCCCTCTTAAAACTGCTTTCATTGTGTCCCATAGATTCCGATATGTTGCATCTGTATTTTCATGTATCTCTAAGAATTTTTTGATTTCCTCCTTTATATCTTCTGTAACCCACTGATCATCCAGTAACATATTGTTCATTTTCCATGTGATGTAGGATTTTTCATTCCTTCTTTTATCATTGATTTCCAGTTTCATTCCATTATGATCAGATAAAATGCATGGTATTATCTCCACACCTTTATATTTACTGAGGGTTGCCCTATGGCATTATATATGGTCTATTTTTGAGAAGGATCCACGTGCTACTGAGAAAAAAGTATATCCACTTGATGATGGTTGATATATTCTATATATGTCAGTTACATGTAGGTTATTGATTGTGATATTGAGTTCTATACTTTCTTTATTCAACTTTTGTTTGGAGGATCTGTCCAATGGTGAGAAAGGTGTGTTGAAGTCTCCCATAATTATTGTGTTGTGTTCTATTTCATTCTGGAACTTGAGGAGAATTTGTTTTTTGAACGTTGCAGCACCATTATTTGGTGCATAAATATTGATAACTTTTATGTTTCGTTGGTGAATGGTTCCTTTTAACAGTATATAATGTCCTTTCTTATCACTTTTGATTAAATTAGTCTTGAAGTCGATTTTATTCGATATGAGGATGGCCACCCCTGCTTGCTTACGAGGACCATTGCATGGTATATTTTTTCCAAAACTGCACCTTCAGCCTGTATGTCTTTTCCATTCAGATGTGTCTCCTGGAGGCAACATATTGTTGGATTCGTTTTTAATCCAAGTTACCAGCCTATGTCGCTTTATTGGAGAGTTTAAGCCATTAACATTTAGAGTCACTATTAATATATGGTTTGTACTGCCACCCATAATTGATGATTCATCTTTTTTTTTAATTTAGTTTGTTTCTCCATGATTAGCTTTTCCCCCACCCTCTGTCATTACTGAGGCACTTCCCACTGATGGTTTTGGTTGTTGATTTTCATTTCTTCTTCGTGTATTGTTTTGCTCAAGATGCTTTGCAATGCTGCTTTTCTGGCTACAAATTCTTTTAGCTTTTGTTTATCATGAAATATTTTTATTTCATTGTCATACCTGAAGCTTAATTTTGCTGGATACAGAATTTTTGGTTAGCATTCATTGTCTTTCAGTGTTTGAAATACGTTGTTCAAGGATCTTCTTGCTTTCAGTGACTGTGATGAAAAATCCCTTCTAAACCTTATTGGTTTACCCCTTAATGTAATCTGCCTCCTTTCTCTTAGAGCTTTTAATATTTTCTCTTTGTTTTGTATATTGGATATCTTCATAACGATGTGTCTTTGTGTTGTTCTACTGTGATTTTGTGTGCTCGGTGTCCTGTAAGCATGTCCAATTTGTATATCCGTTTACTTTGTATTTCTGGTAATATTTCTGTAATTATTTCATTCAATAGATTACTCATTTCATTGGTTTGAATCTGTGTACCTATCCAGATGACTCATAAATTTGTTTTTTTATGTTATCCCATATCTCTTGGATGTTTTACTCATGATTTTTTACCAGCCTTTCTGTGTTGGCTAGATTCATTTCAAGATGAGATATTTTGTCTTCATTATCGAACATTCTGTCTTCTACTTGCTCCACAGTGTTAGTGATACTCTCAATTGACTTTTTAATTTGGTTTATCGTTTCCTTCATTTCTAGAATTATTGTTTGATTTTTTTTATAATCTCTATCTCCTGATAAAGATTCATAACTTCTTCTTTTATCTGTTTATGTAATTCATTTTCAATGTGTTCTTTCACTGTTTGGATTTGCTGTCTCGTATCCTCTTTAAGTTTCCATTCCATCTGTCCAAGGTATTCCTTGAGTTCTTTATATGACCATTTTTCTGATGACTATAGGTCCTCCTGAATATTTAGGCTGTCCTTCATTGTTTGTACTTATTTTCTTCCTTGATTTTTTGTTCTGCTCATGTTACTTCTTGCTCTGTTTCACTGCTGAGTTACTGTTTACTCTTATAAATTTATTTGATGCTTGGGAGGAAAGATATTAGAAGGAAAGGGAAGAAGTCACTAAAGAGAATGAGAGTAGGCAGGTAGAATTAAAGGAAGGGGAAATAAGAAAATTGAAAAGAAACGATAAGACAAAAGAAAAAAAATAGAAAAGAAAGAAAGAAAGAAAAAAAATTTAAAAATAATGATCATTTAAAAAATGATTATTTAAATTTAAAATAATAATAATAATAATAAAATAAAAATATTTTAAAAATGAAAACATTTTAAAACGTTAAAGTACAACAACAACAAAAAAAATGAATTCACATAAAGAATCTAAATGCCACACTCAGTAGGCCTCAAGTTGGAGAAGCAGAGCAGTATTAAGGGCAGGCCTATTTTTTCACTTCTGTTTCACAGGAAGGGAGTCCAGGCCACCCTGATTTTAGGCAAATGAGGGGCAAGGGAGCTTATTTTGGACACGGATGTGGGCTGTGTACCTCATGGAAACCTCCAGCCGGAGGTTATGATGAGTGTCTACATGGAAGAAGATGAGGGCCATGTTGGGGTGTTTTGGTTTTAGCTGTGAACATTTGTATGGCGGTAGGAAGAGAAGACTGGGTCCACCTGGGCTTGAACTCTTGTGTGATTCAACATAGAGACTGAGATCTGGAATTGACCTCAGAGAAGTATTGCCATCAATTGTGTTGGGATTTTAGAAGGCCATGCATGAGAGTCGCCCTTGGAAAGTGAGATCTAGGCCCAAGGTGGCTTTCCACAGAGCAAAGGGAATCTCAGCCAGGATATCACATGATTTTATTCTGAAAGACTTGGCAGCCATAGTTGAGAGTCAAAGGCTCATGGACCTCACATTGTAGACCTCAATGGGCCTGGCTTCATGTGACCTTTTGGCCACCCTTTGGGAAGCCTTGCCTCTGAGAGTTCTCCAGAGCTTTCATTGAAATGAGCTTACTCAACATTTAATGGTTAATGAATGAATTGAAACCCACAGTGCCTCCAACTTCATCCTTGAAAATTGGCCAGATAAAAACCATGAAATTTTTGAAATTCCCAAGACTAGGTGTCACAGGAGAACCTTTGGATGTCCTCTAGCTGATCATGAGAATACAAGACAATGCCTTTATTGACTGGTTTACATGAAAATGGTGTATAACAGAGATGCCAGTAAGTTGGAGGCTGCTGAGTAGTGTTCCTAGAGCCGTGGTGGGCAGGTGTGTGATAAAAAATCTCTGGTGTTGCCATGTTTATCTGCCATTGGTGTCCAAATATCTTGTGACTACATTTTGCAGCCAGTAGACCCTTATATGTAAAAGCATCTTGTTATATGGAGAGGTTTTAGGGCAATGTTCAGAATCAGGTTGCTATGGTCAATGGAGCAAGCTATGTGGGATAGAAGCCTGGTTGGTGCATTCTCCAACAGAACCCGACCCACCACAACTGACAGAATTCCCTACAGCACTGTGTCCCAGGTCAATGCTTTTTATTTCATGAAGCAAATACCACACTCCTAGTGCAACAGCAAGAAACACCATGAAGACTGGAGGATGAACAAATGGCTACACAGTCCACATGAGGAGACACTTGCCCTCAGTGGCCACAGTTTACCTACACAGAGAAAATTCAGCACTGCTGCCTCATGTTCATTGGAAAATAAGAAATCATGTCATCCATGTCACATAGATGCAGACCCAGCTTTGATGGTCTCACTACAAAGGAAGCTAATGCTCCTGACAACAAAATATATTTCAAGTGCCCAACCTCAGAGGTAGTTTCTCCAGATGTTGGGCCGGCAGAGCTTCATGTTTGTGGAGTGTTTACCCTGTCCCTTACTTTTGGAAACTCCTCTACCACCTCCAAATTTGTGAATTCCTGAGCATTTTCTATTCCAGATATGTATTCACAGATTTTCTAACTCTTCTCCTCTAATTGTGTCTTACATGGGGCGAAGGTAATGCCAAGGCATTGTTCTGAATGAGAGTGGGAAGATTTTTATGTAGCACATATTTGCATACACATTGGATACATTTTCCAATTTTCCATTCGAAATACTGAATCGCTGACACTAACAAATTCCCTTCTAGACTTTTACTTATAATCTTAATATGATGCAGAAAAATAACCCAGACAAAATAGAAATACAAGAGGTTCACAGGAGGCATGGTGTATAGTTGGATTTGCCTTTCATATGATAAATGGTAGGTGTTATAAATCAAGCCAATTTTAATTGAAATAGTTCTCCATGTGTTTTAAAAGTTAACAAATATGTGAATAACTGTCTCCCTTTCTCTGTAGCCTATTCAGCACATGTATTTTTTATGCACATATTGAATTATACCTGGTATCACACGTACATTTTGTGAGGTGGCTGACTTGGCAGATACAAATTGTAAGAAAAGATCACTCCTACTAAACGCTGTTGGAACTGAAAATTCAACATATGGGTCAGTTTTCTAGTTGTACAACATAAATTGATGTTCAGGAAAATGAAAGGAAAATGAATATTTTTGGATCTCTGGATGATATATTTTTCATGGTGAATTTCAATTGGCATACATAATGCTACTTTTTAATGTCTGTGTGTGTGTGTGTGTGTATATATATATATATATATATATGTATTCACTCTCCAGATTTTTCAAAATATGAAATGTATTTGTCTGATTATACACTCCCTAAATTCATTCATATTTATGTATGTGGATGTATAATCAACTTTTCACAAGTTTATTCTCAGAAATATTCATCCACCTGAAATACATATTTGTTTCCTAGTACTGAAAACTAACTTCAGGGGATCATATGATGACAGCGAAAGGAGTGCATCAACCTCATGTACAGCATCACTGTGCAGGAGAATGACGAATTTCCAGCAAAATTTGGGTGGTCCTAAACCTAGTGGAAGTATTTCCATCTCACGAGGATCAGCTACGGGGCTCAAACGTGAGTGATTTGTCTGCATGGAGCATCATGCTGCTTATTCAGCAAATCGCCCTGCGGGTAGAGTCTGTGGCGCATGCTGGGAAGCAATGAGATAGCAACACAGATATTCAGTGGTGCAGATTCTGTGGGCTCCTGCCATCTGTACAATCACTGTGCTCATTGCTGAATTCTGGGTTTGAGACCAGGGAAATACACAGTCCAATTCGGTTTTCCACACCAGTCAGACGACAGAGGAAGCCAGGGGCCACCATCTTGGAGAGCTGACGTCACCATTCCTGTTTTCAACTGATAGCAGCTCATTCAGCTATAGAACAGGTAATCTCAGGCTGTCATTCGCCTGTGTCTCGGAGACAAATTACTCAGGCCTGCTCCTATCAGAACATACACCAAGCCCAGAGCGGCCGAATTCTGGCTCCTGGAACTGATCAGGCCCAGGGCTAAAGAACCTGTGGAAACTGCTTCTTGGTCTAGGTCTTGCTGAATACTGTGGAGGTAAATACCTACCAAGCCTTCATAGGCAGTGGCAACAGGATTGAGACGGGGATTGTGAGGGCCGGTCAGGAATCACCCATTGCTTTGTTCATCCGGCAAAGGGAACGAAATGCTGCCATTTGCATGGGATACCAACATGTTAGAGATCTGAAGTCATCACAAAGTGGCGGAGGAGATAACTTCATCGATACCAGCGGTGAGAGAAACAGTTGGTCTCCTGGTACAAAAAGTGAGTCACAAACACCCGAGTCTCTCTCACTTTGTCTTCAAGCTAGAGGGACAGAGCAGAGACACCGCTCACGCCCGGCACTGGCACAGCGACCCGCAGGCGTGGTAGTCACGTCATCCCAATTGGAGTAGGGACAGAGCAGAGCCGCCGCCTGTGCCCGGAACAGGCCCATCGACCAGCAGGCTTGGTAGTCACGTCACCCCAATTGGAGTAGGGGCAGAGCAGAGCCACAGCCTATGCCCAGAACAGGCCCAACGACCCGCCGGTGTGGTAGACACGGCACCCCTATTGGAGTAGTGGCAGAGCAGAGCCTTCTCCCGTGCCCATTACAAGCCCATCGGCCCACCAGCATGGTTGTTAGGTCACCCCAATAGGAATAGGGGCAGAGCAGAGCCACCACCCATGCCCAGAACAGGCCCAGCAACCCGCTGGCGAGGTAGTCACATCACCCCAATTGGAGTAGGGGTAGAGCAGAGTGGCCAACCTCGCCCACAACGTAGGCAACCGAACAGCGAAACAGGCCAAGTGGCCTGCGGGCACGGCAGAAACATAACCCCATTTGGAGTAGGGGCAGAGCAGATCCACTGCCCGTGCCCACAAAATAGACAGACCTGCGACCGACCAGCAAAGAGGCTCAGCGTCCTGCCGGCATGGTAGACACATCATCCCAATTTGAGTAAGGGCAGAGTAGAGCTGCCGCCCGCAGCTGCAAGGTAGGAAGACCTGCAATGGATCAGCAGAACAGGCCGAGGGGTCCGTGGGCGTTGTAGACACGTCACACCAAATGGAGGGGCAGAGCAGAGCCACTGCCCGCGCCCGCATTGTAGACAGACCTGCGACCAACAAGCACAACAGGCCCAGCAGCCCGTCAGCGTGGTAGATAGATCACCCCAATTGGAGGAGCAGAACAGCCGCCCCCCGCTACTTCAAGGGAGACTTTTCAACTATACAAGAGCAATATAAGTATATAGGGGGAAAATTTCAAAAACACAACAATTTCAACAAGTAGAGATAAACGCGAGCAGTATGAAAACACAAGGAAAGAAAGGACCACAAGCAATGCAGGTAAACACAATTTTAGAAGAGGTAATAGCTGCATCAGATGGAATGTAAGATAAAGAATTCAGGATACTCAGGCTTTAGATGATCTGGAATCTCAAGGAAGACATTAGACAACAAAATCAGACAATTAAAGATCACTTCGACAATGAATTACATAAACAAATCCAAGAAGCAAAAGATCAACTATATAGGGAGATAGAGGTTGTAAAAACAAACAAACAGAAATCCTAGAATTGCAGGAAGCAATAAACCAACTTAAAAACTCAATTGAGAATACTACCAGCAGAGTAGAACACTTAGAAGATAGAACATCAGACAATGAAGACAAAGTATTTCAACTTGAAAAGAACATAGACAGCTCAGCAAGACTGCTAAGAAACCACGAGCAGAACATCCAAGAAATATGGGATAACATAAAGAGGCCAAACTTAAGAGACATTGGGATACAGGAAGGTATAGAGGTCCAAACAAAAGGAATGAGCAACCTATTCAATGAAATAATACGAGATAACTTCTCAGACTTGATAAATAAAAAAGAATCCCAAGTCCTAGAAGCCTACAGAACGCTGAATGTGCAAAATCATAAGAGAGCCACAACTAGACACATTATAATGAAGATGCCCAACAAACAGAAAAAGGAGAGAATTTTAAAAGCTACAAGAGAAAGGAAGCAGATTACATTTAGGGGTAAACCAATCAGGATAACAGCTGATCTTTCAAAACAGACTCTGAAAGCTAGAAGATCCAGGAATAACATATTTCAAACACTGAAAGAAAATGGGTTCCAACCAACAATTGTGTATCCAGGGAAAGTAAGCTTCAGGATGGAAGATGAAATTAAAACCTTCCACGATAAACAAAAGTGAAAAGAATTTGCAGCTAGAAAACCATCTCTTCAAAACATCCTCGGCAAAATATTACAGGAAGAGGAAATGGAAAATATCAATGAAAACCAACAGCGGGAGGGAGTACAGTAAAGGCTGGGGATAATCAAAGAGGAAAACAAACCATGTTTAGGAACATAAATAAACAAATATCGCTGGAAGAACAACCCATATCTCAATAATAACCCTAAATGTTAATGGCTTAATCTCACCAATGAAGACACACTGGCTAGTAGAATTGAACAAAAAACAAGACCCAACAATATACTGCCTACAGGGGACGCATTTGATAGGAAAATGCATACATAGACTGACGGTGAAAGTTTGGGAAAAATCATATCACTCATATGGACTTCGGAAACAAGCAGGAGAGTCCATACTCATATCAAATAAAATAGATTTTAAGCCAAAGTTAATCAAAAGGGATAAAGAGAGACACTACATACTGCTCAAGGGAACCTTACACCAACAAGACACAGCAATCGTTAATATATATGCCCCGTACAATGGTGCAGCTATGTTCATCAAAGAAACTCTTCTCAATTTCAATAGTCTAATAGACCACAATACAGTAATCATGGGAGCCATGAACACACCTCTCTCACCACTGGACAGATCTTCCAAACAAAAGTTGAATAAGGAAACTATAGAACTCAATAACACAATTAATAACCTAGACTTATTTGAGATATGTAGAATATAACACCCAACATCAAGCAGTTACCTTTTTTCTCAGCAGCACATGTATCCTTGTAAAAAATAGATCATATATTATGTCACAGGGCAACTGTAGTAGAATGTAGTAGAATGTAGTAGAATGGATCACAAAACAAGACCCAACAATATGCTGCCTTCAGGAGACGCATTTGATAGGAAAAGACATACATAGACTGAAGGTGAAAGGTTGGGAAAAATCATATCACTCATATGGACTTTGGAAACAAGCAGGAGTGTCCATACTCATATCATATAAAATAGATTTCAAGCCAAAGTTAATCAAAAGGGATGAAGAGGGACACTACATACAGCTCAAGGGAACCATACACCAACATAACATCACAATCATAAATATATATGCCCTAAACAATGGTGCAGCTATGTTCATCAAACAAACTCTTCTCAAGTTCAAGAGTCTAATAGACCACCATACAATAATTATGGGAGATTTCAACACACCTCTCTCACCAGTGGATAGATCTTCCAAAGAAAAGTTGAATAAGGAAACTATAGAACTCAATAACATAATTAATAACCTGGACTTAATTGACATATATAGAATATACCACCCAAGATCAAGCAGTTACACTTTTTTCTCAGCAGCACATGGATCCTTCTCAAAAATAGATTTTATATTATGTCACAGGGCAACTCTTAGACAATATAAAGGAGTAGAGATAATACCATGCATCTTATCTGAACATAATGGAATGAAATTGAAAATCAACGATAAAAGAAGTAAGGAAAAATCATGCATCACTTGGAGAATGAAAAATAGGTTACTGAATGATCAATGGGTTATAGAAGACATCAAGGAGGAAATTGAAAAATTCTTAGAGATAAATGAAAACACAGACACAACATGTCGGAATCTATGGGACACATTGAAAGCAGTTCTAAAAGGAAAATTTATTGCTTGGAGTTCAATCCTTAAAAAAAGAAAAAAAAAACAAATAAATGATCTAATACTTCAACTCAAAGTCCTAGAAAAAGAAGAGCAAAACAACGGCAAAAAATAGAAGACAAGAAATAATTAAAATCAGAGCTGAAATTAATGAAATCGAAACAAAAGAAACAATTGAAAAAATTGACAAAACTAAAAGTTGGTTGTTTGAAAAAATAAATAAAATTGACAGACCCTCATCCACGCTAACGAAGAGAAGAAGAGAGAGAACTCAAATTACTAGCATACGGGATGAAAAAGGCAATATCACAACAGACAATTCAGAAATACAGAAGATTATCAGAAATTATTTTGAATCCTTATACTCCAATAAAATAGAAGATAGTGAAGGCATCGATAAATTTCTTAAGTCATATGATTTGCCCAGATTGAGTCAGGAGGATATTGACAACCTAAACAGACCAATATCAATTGAGGAAATAGAAGAAACCATCAAAAGACTACCAACTAAGAAAAGCCCAGGACCGGATGGGTATACAGCAGAGTTTTACAAAACCTTTAAAGAGGAACTAATACCAATACTTTTAAAGCTATTTCAGGAAAATGAAAAAGAGGGAGAACTTCCAAATTCATTCTAAGAGGCCAACATCGCCCTGATTCCTAAACCAGACAAAGACACTCCAAAGAAAGAAAACTACAGACCAATATCTCTAATGAACCTAGATGCAAAAATCCTCAATAAACTTCTGGCGAACCGGATACAAAAACATATCAAAAAAATTGTGCACCATCATCAGGTAGGATTTATCCATGGGATGCAAGGTTGGTTCAATATACGGAAATCAATTAATGTTATTCACCACATCAATAGGCTTAAAAATAAGAACCATATGATCATCTCGTTAGATGCGGAAAAAGCACTCGACAAAGTACAGCATCCCTTTATGTTCAAAACTCTAGAAAAACTAGGGATAACAGGAACATACCTCAATATTGTAAAAGCAATCTATGCTAAGCCTCAGGCTAGCATCATTCTGAATGGAGAAAAACTGAAGGCATTCCCTCTAAAATCTGGAACAAGACAGGGATGCCCTCTCTCACCACTTCTGTTCAACATAGTTCTCGAATCACTGGCCAGAGCAATTAGACGAAAGAAATTAAAGTCATAAAAATAGGAAAAGAAGAACTCAAATTATCACTATTTGCAGATGACATGATTCTATACCTAGCAGATCCAAAAGGGTCTACAAAGAAACTATTAGAGCTAATAAATGAATTCAGCAAAGTGGCAGGATATAAAATCAACACGCATAAATCAAAGGCATTCCTGTATATCAGCGACAAATCCTCTGAAATGGAAATGAGGACAAGCACCCCATTCACAATATCCTCAGAAAAAATAAAATACATGGGAATCAACCTAACAAAAGAGGTGTAAGACTTATACATTCAAAACTACAGAACCCTAAACAGAGAATTGAAGAAGATCTTAGAAGATGGAAAAATATACCCTTTTCATGGATAGGTAGAACTAACATCATCAAAATGGCCATATTACCAAAAGTTCTCAATAGGTTTAATGCAATGCCAATCAAAATCCCAATGGCATTTCTTGTAGAAATAGAGAAAGCAATCATGAAATTCATATGGAAAAATAAAAGGCCCAGAATAGCAAAAACATTGCTAAGCAGGAAGTGTGAATTAGGCGGTATAGCTATACCAGACTTCAAACTATACTACAGAGCAATAGTAACAAAAACAGCATGGTACTGGAACCAAAACAGGCGGGTGGACCAATGGTACAGAATAGAGGACACAGAAACCAATCCACAAAACTACAACTATCTTATATTCGATAAAGGGGCTAAAAGCATGCAATGGAAGAAGGCTAGTATCTTCAACAAATGGTGTTGTGAAAACTGGAAATCCATATGCAACAAATTGAAACTGAATCCCTTTCTCTCGCCATGCACAAAAGTTAACTCAAAGTGGATCAAGGAACTTGATATCAAATCAGAGACATGGCGTCTGAAAGAAGAAAAAGTTGGCTATGATCTACATACTGTGGGGTCGTGCTCCAAATTCCTCAATAGGACACCCATAGCACAAGAGTTAATAACTAGAATCAACAAATGGGACTTACTCAAACTAAAAAGATTTTCTCTGCAAAAGAAACAATAAGAGAGGTAAATATTGAGCCTACGTCCTGGGAACAAATCTTTACTCCTCACACTTCAGACAAAGCCCTAATATTCAGAATATACAAAGAACTAAAAAAATTAGACAATGAGATAACAAATAACCCAATCAACAAATGGGCCAAGAACCTGAACAGAAATTTCTCAGAGGAGGACATACAATCAATCAACAAGTATATGAAAAAATGCTCACCATCTCTAGCAGTCAGAGAAATGCAAATCAAAACCACCCTAAGATACCATCTCACTCCAGTAAGATTGGAAGCCATTAGAAAGTCAAACAACAACAAGTGCTGGCGAGGATGTCGGGAAAAGGGTACTCTTGTACATTACTGGTGGGACTGCAAATTGGTGCGCCCAATTTGGAAAGCAGTATGGAGATTTCTTGGAAAGCTTGGAATGGAACCACCATTTGATCCAGCTATTCCCCTACTCGGTCTATTCCCTAAAGACCTAAAAAGAGCACACTATAGGGACACTGCTACATCCATGTTCATAGCAGCACAATTCACAATAGCAAGACTGTGGAACCAACCTAGATGCCCTTCAATAGAAGAATGGATAAAAAAATGTGGCATTTATACACAATGGAGTATTACTCTGCATTAAGAAATGACAAAATCATAGAATTTGGAGGGAAATGGATGGCATAAGAGCAGGTTATGCTAAGTGAAGCTAGCCAATCCCTTAAAAACAAATGCCAAATGTCTTCTTTGATATAAGGAGAGTAACTAAGAACAGAGTAGGGACGAAGAGCATGAGAAGAAGATTAACATTAAACAGGGATGAGAGGTGGGAGGGAAAGGGAGAGAGAAGGGAAATTGCATGTAAATGGAAGGAGACCCTCAGGGGTATAGAAAATTACATTCAAGAGGAAGTGAGGGGAAAGAAGGAAACATATAAGGGGGAGAAATGAATTACAGTAGAGGGGGTAGAGAGAGAAGAGGGGAGGGGAGGGGGAGGGGGATAGTAGAGGATAGCAAAGGCAGAAGAATACAACAGTCACCAGAATGGCAATATGTAAATCAATGGTTGTGCAATTGATGTGATTCTGCAATCTGTATATGGGGTAAAAATGGGAGCTCATATCCCATTTGAATCAAAGTGTGAAATATGATATATCAAGAACTATGTAATGTTTTGAACAACCTACAATAAAATTAATTAAAAAAAAAACAAAATAAAACAACAACAACAACAAAAACAGCATGGTACTGGTACCAAAACAGGCGGGTGGACCAATGGTACAGAATGGAGGACACAGAGACTAATCCAAAAAGCTACAACTATCTTATATTTGAAAAAGGAGCTAAAAGCATGCAATGGAGGAAATATAGTATCTTCAACAAATGGTGTTGGGAAAAATGGAAATCCATATGCAACAAAATAATACTGAATTCCTTTCTGTCGCCATGCACAAAAGTTAACTCATAGTGGATCAAGGTGCTAGATATCAAATCAGAGACTCTGTGTCTGATAGAAGAAAAAGTTGGCTCTGATCTACATATTATGGGGTTGGGCTCCAAATTCCTTTATAGGACACCCATAGCACAAGAGTTAATAACAAGAATCAACAAATGGGACTACTTAAACTGAAAAGTTTTTTCTCAGCAAGAGAAAGAATAAGAGAGGTAAATAAGGAGCATACATTATGGGAACAAATTTTTACTCCTCACACTTCAGATAGAGCCCTAATATCCAGAATATACAAAGAACTCAAAAAAATAGACAATAAGATAACAAATAACCCAATTAAAAAAATGGGACAAGGACTTGAACAGACACTTCTCAGAGGAGGACGTACAATCAATCAACAAGTACATAAAAAATGCTCATCATTTCTAGCAGTCAGAGAAATTCAAATCGAAATCACCCTAAGATACCATCTCACTCCAGTAAATTGGCAGCCATTATGAAGTCAAACAACAAGTGCTGGCAAGGATGTGGGGTAAAAGATACTCTTGTACATTTCTGGTGGGACTGTAAACTGGTGTGGCCAATTTGGAAAGCAGTATGGAGATTCCTGGGAAAGCTGTGAATGGAACCACAATTTGACTCAGCTATTGCCCTTCTCGGACTATTCCCTGAAGACCTTAAAAGAGAGTAATACAGGGATACTACCACATCGATTTTCATAGCAGTACAATTCACAACTGAAACACTGTGGATCCAACCCAGATGCCCTTCAATAGATGAATGGATAAAAAACATGTGGCATTTATACACTATGAAGTATTACGCAGCACTAACAAATGACAAAATCATAAAATTTGCAGAAAAATGGATGGCACTGGAGAAGATTATGCTTAGTGAAAATAGCCAATCCCTAAAAAATAAATACCAAATGTCTTCTTTGATATAATGAGAGCAACTAAGAACAGAGCAGGGAGCAATAGCAGGAAGAAAAGATTAACTTTAAACAGAGACATGAGGTGGGAGGGTAAGTAAGAGAAAAGGGAAATTGCATGGTAATGGAGGGAGACCCTCATTGTTACACAAAATTACATATCGTTGTGAGTGGAATGGGAAAATAAACATGGAGTGAAATGAATTACAGTAGATGGGGGAAAAAGAGAAGATAGGAAGGGAGGGGAGGGGAGATAGTAGAGTATAGGAAAGGTAGCAGAATACAACAGTAACTAATAGGGCATTATGTAAAAATGTGGATGTGTAACCGATGTGATTCTGTAATCTCTATTTGGGCTAAAAATGGGAGTTCATAAGCCACTTGAATCTAATGTAAGAAATATTATATGTCAAGAGATTTGTAATGTTTTGAGCAACCAATAAAAGAAAAAAAAGTAGCAATATATATGCCAATCGAAATTCATCATGAAATATATATAATCCACAGATCGAAAAATATTCATTTTACTGAACATGGATTAATGTATAATGATATTCAACTAGGAAGCTCACCCATAGGTTGAATTTTCAGTTTCAACAGCATTTAGGAGGAGTGATCCTTTAGCACAATTTGCATCTGCCAATTCAGTTACCTCACAAGTATGTACGTGTGGTACCAGGTAGAATTCTATATGTGCATATAAAAATACATGTGCTGAATAGGCTACAGAGAAAGGGAGACAGGAATTCACATATTTTTTAATTTTAAAAACACATGTAGCACTATTTCAACAAAAAATTTGACTAGATTTATAACTCCTACACTATATAATGCAAAAACCAATTGTAACAATACACCATGCCTCCTCAGAACTGCTTGTATTTCTATTCTGTTTGGGTTATTTTTCACCATCATATTAGAATTATAAGTCAGAGTATAGTAGGGTATGTGTTAGTTTCAGGGCTTCAGTATTTCAAATAGAAAATTGAAAAATGAATCGAATGTGTATGTAAATATGTGTTACACAAAAATCTTTCCACTCACATTCAGAACAATGCCTTGATATTAGCTTGGCCCCAAGTAAGACACAATTAGAGTAGAAAAGTGTGAAAATCTGTGAATACATATCTGGAATGGAATATGCTCGGGAGTTCACAACCTTGGAGGTGGTAGAGGAGTTTCCAAAAGTAAAGAACAGGGTAAACACTCCACAAACATGGAGCTCTGCTGGCCTAAGACTTCTTGGGAAACTGCCTCTGAGGTTGGGCACTTGAAATATATGTTGTTGTCATGAGCTTTAACTTCCTTTGTAGTGAGACCATCAAAGATGGGTCTGCATCTATGTGACCTGGAAGACATGGTTTCTTATATTCCAACGACCATGAGGCAGCAGTGTTGAATTCTCTCTTTGTAGGTAAACTGTGGCCACTGGAGGCTAAGTGTCTCCTCGTGTGGACTCTGAAGACATTTGGTCATCCTCCACTTTTCGTGGTGTTTCTTGCTGCTGCACTGGGAATTTGGTATTTGCTTCACCAAATACAAGGAGTTCTACTAGAATACAGTGCTGGAGGGAGTTCTGTCACGTGTGGTGGGTCAGGGTCTGCAAGAGAATGCACCAACCATGCTTCTATCCAACATAGCTTGCCCCAATAACCATAGTTAACTGATTCTGAACATTGCCCTGAAACCGCTCCATATAAAAAATGCCTTTACATATAAGTGTCTGATTTCTGCACTATGTCAGTCATAATCCATTTGGAAGCCAATGGCCGATCCACATGGGCCCACCATGGTGTTTTATCACACACCTGCCCACCACTGCTCTAGGCCCACTACTCAGCAGGATACTAATTACTGGCATCTCTGTTCTACACCATTTACATAAAACCCAGTAAAACAAGGCATTCTCTGGTATACACATGATCAACCACAGGACTTCCAAAGTTTCTCCAGTGCCACCTGGTCATGGGAATTTCAAAAATTTCATGGTATTTATCTAGCCATTTTTCAAAGATTAAGTTGGAGGCACTGTGGGTTTCAAATCATTCAGGAACCATTAAGTGTTGAGAAAGCTCATTTCAATGAAAGCTTTGGAGAACACTCACAGGCAAGGCTTCTCAAAGAGTTGCCAAAAGGTCACATGAAGCCAGGCAAATTGAGGTCTACAATGTGAGGTCCGTGTGTGTTTTGACTCTCAACTATACCTGCCAATCTTTCAGAATAAAATCATGTGATATCCTGCCTGAGATTCCCATTGTTTTGTGGAAAGACACCCTGGGCCTAGATCTCAGTTTTCATGGGTGAGTCTCATGCATGGCCTTCCAAAATCTAAACATGATTCATGGCAATACTTCTCTGAGTTCAGTTCTAGAACTCAGTCTCTAAGGGGAATCACACCAGAGTTCAAGCTCAGGTGGACCCAGTCATTCTTTCCAACCACCACAAAAATGACCACAATTAAAATCAAAACACTCCCACAGGGCCCTCATCTTCTTCCATAAAGACACTCATCATAACCTCTGGCTGGAGATTTCTATGAGGGGCACAGCCTAAGAAAATGTCCAAAATAAGCTCACTTGCCCCTCATTTGCCTAAAATCATGGTGGCCTGGACACTCCTCCTGTGAACCAGGAGTGATCAAATATTCCTGCTGTTAAAGTGTTCCGCTTCTCCAATTTGAGGCCTACTTGCTGTGAGGTATGGATTCTTTAAGTGATTTGGAGTCATGAGAAAACCCAAGCAAATATGGGCTAGCCTCTGCATGGATTTGAAGAACTCATTTAATCCAAAGGATCCCTATTCTCACTTGATGGAGGTCAGGAACCTAAAACAAGAAGGCAAAAAAATTCATCCACAATGACTTCTCTTTTGGCCATTTCGGTTTGGGAAGCACATGGGATTTTTATTCAGATCCATTGGGTGCTGAGAATCTTAGTCACAGCCTCACACAAGGACCAGAGACTGATTCAGACACATCCCATTCCAAAGCAATTAAGCAAAGAGCCACAGGTGAAGCCCATTCATTTCCATATGAAAACAGTTTTCTTCAGGCTTCACAAAGGGTTGGCATGAGGCAAAGACCTTCCTGACATTCAGGGTAATTGAATCAGAAGTAAGCAAATGGCCCAAGAAGGGTTTCTTCACTGAGACTTTACTGGTCACACTGATATCTGAGTTTTCTGAGATGCTCTCATTCTCTTCAGCTATCCAGTACATGGCCATGTCACAGAGCCTTGTGGTGTTACATATCTGGGACACAAAACCATGAGCGTATTCTGTAGAGTGGCCAGAATTCACGAAGAAAAGAGTAACTTAAGAAGACAGTAGGTGTTGCCCATCCATAAGGCAAAGTGAAGTCCATTAATCAATTGGGCAGTATTAATGTGGGGAAGCTTTCTACTAGAGAAAACAAGTCCATTGATGCATTCTCTTTTCTAATGTCTACAACCACAGATACAGTGGGATACACAGACATAGAAACCCTCACAATGTCAAAGGACTTACTAGAAACAGTCCACTCCACACCAAAAAAAAAAAAAACGCCTTTCCTACCTATTCTCAGAACATGAGAAAAAAACCACAAACTCACACCCACAACGGCAGAGCCACCTCCTTCACCCAAGTAGGTCTGTGACTATCCAGAGTGTCTTCTGACTGGTGGGCCATATTATGTTCCCCCGAAATGGCCTGTCCTGTCTCAGATCTGGTCTCCTTGGCCAACTCTGTGAAGTTGTCAGGAGACAGCGGTGAGCCACTACCTGCTTTCTCAGGGAAGGTACCTCTTCAGAGATCTGCTGGCATTTGGCCATCCTCACATCAGTAGGTACCAAGAAAGACTGACTCTGTTCTTGGGAAAAGCAAACAAGTTAGCCCAATGGGACTAGGACTGGGTCTGGCTTTGGGTGCCTGGATTCCTGGATCCCAAGTTCAGAGAATTCTATCACCAAGGAAGTGAGAAGAGGTCACTTCCTTCAGGAACTGAATGAGGTCACTGCCTTGAAAACCACTTTGTCCTAACAGTTGCTTCCAAGGTTCCCATGAGATGAAGGCTGCCCCAACATCCTGTGACACATTCAGAAGTTAGAATGGAATATCAACCTTAGGCACCCGGGAACAGCTCTCCACACAGGCCTGGTTTCTTCCAACTTCTCTACAATAAGAAGAGAGAGGCTGATTTAGACCCATCAATTCATCCTGACCAGGTTGTTTGCCATGGAAGATTTCTATTGCTCTCTCAGGTCCTACATAGCTGCATAAATCTTCTCCAAGGATCATTTCTCCATGGATCTTTGAGGTTCTCAGAAGGTGGAAGATCACCTACATTCCTATATTGTAAGACCAACTCTGCCCTGCTTTTCTGTAAGTTATATTGAGGGAACAGTGTATGTTTAGGGTTAATAACATGTTTGATTTGGGTTACGAATCATTTTGCGAGATGAATAATGGTATTGGCAACCTTCGATATTTACAAGAGTATATAGGTGAAATATAAGTATGAAAGCAGAAAATTAGGAAAGATTTGAAGCCCAGAAGGGAATTGGACCCTTAAGTGGTTTTCTTAGCTTTGAGTTATGTGCTGCACAGTTGTCTCAGATAAATCAATATACAATGGCATAGGACCTTGTACCTTGGATGATTGAATGTTGAAGAGAACATCCAGTCAAAAAGCGATATTCAGTACGATGAGGAAGGTACTCGTTAGGTTTAGAATGAAGAGTGAGTATAGGATTTGGACAAAAGGATTTTTAGCAATAGGGTTTCGGTTAGAGAGTGAGTGTAAATGTCAGCACATGTGAAGAGTCAGTCATAATGATGAACTGGGAAAAATATGAGGGAAAGCAGATACCAATAAAGACATTAGGAAATCAAGCAAAGTACAAAGTGAGTGATAGGATTAGACATTTTCAACAGGCTTGAGGTTGAACATATAATCTTAGGAAGAAACAAATATGTAGTCACCAATAGGATTGACATTTGAGAGCATTAGGCAACCTGGACATGTATGTTTTTAGTAATCCATGCTCACTTTCCATTTAGGCTTTGGTACAAATGAAAGTGTGACCTTTGCTTTTTGTGTCCAGAATATTTCTGTGATAAAATGTATATGTATATCACGTGACATGAGTATTTCTTCCACCATTTCCAGGAGCAATATTTTGAGAACATATAAATTTGTATTGGGGTACAAATAGGTATACCCTCTGTCTATGAATATAGCAATAACGCATGAATAGACCATACTGGGAATAAATAATATAACTGGATCAACTTTAAATAATGGATTGAATGGATATCTGAAAATATATAAGAAATGTTATAATGATACACAATCAATCATTCCAACCAGTTATATATCTAATGGTCATCTTAGGGTTATGTTTTATCATGAAGGGTGTGTGAGTTTTGCTTAAAAATTGATCATGGAAATCGAAAATAATATATTTGAAAAAAAGTCTCATGAAAAGACCAGTCAAGAAACATAGGGAAATACATGTGTTCTGGAGCAAGAAGTGATTGAAAGTGAAACAAATGCTTATAAATTTGCTAAGTAGTGGATGAAATATATATCCTATGATGTGTATAAACTGAAGAAATAGTAATGTACCAGTGTTGAATAATAATTAATGTCAAAATACACATCATGTCCCATAGGAATCTACTTGCATTGATGTTAAACTAGGTCAGTTAATGTAGAAATACTAGGATTTGTTTGCACCTTTCACTGAAGTTAGTTTTCAGTACTAGAGAACAAATACGTATTTCAGGTGGATGAATATTTCTGAGAATAATCTTGTGAAAAGTTGAATATTAATCCACATACATGAACATGAATGAATTTAGGGAGTGTATATAAGACACATATATTTCATATTTTGAAAAATCTAGAGATTTATATATTGTGTGTTTGTGTGTGTGTGTGTATATATATATATACACACACACACACAAACACACACAAAGACATTCAAAAGTAGAATTATATATGCAAATCGAATTTCACCATGAAATATATATCATCCACAGATTCAAAAATATTCATTTTACTGAACATGGATTTATGTATAATGTTATTAAACTAGGAATCTCACCATTAGCTTGAATTTTCAGTTCCAACAGCGTTTAGGTGGAGTGATCTCTTCTCACAATTTGTATCTGCAATGTCAGGCACCTCACAAAAATGTACGTTTGATATCAGGTAGGATTCTATATGTGCATATAAAAATTAATGTGCTGAATAGGTTACAGCGAAAGGGAGATAGGAATTCACATATTTGTTAACTTTAATACACATATAAAACAATTTCAATTAAAAAATGACTAGATTTATAACACCTACCATTTATCTTGCAAAAGGCAAGTCCAATATACACCATGCCTCCTCTGAACTGCTTATTTTTCAATTCCGTTTGGGTTATTATTCTCCATCATATTAGTATTTGTAGTTAGCGTCTAGAAGGGTATGGGTTATTGTCAGGAATTCAGTATTTCAATTGGAAAATTGGAAAGTGAATCCAATGTGTATGCAATTATGTGCTGCACAATATTCTTCCCACTCTCATCCAGAACAATGGCTTGACATTACCTTCGCCCCAAGT
Organism: Callospermophilus lateralis; assembly: GCF_048772815.1. NCBI lineage: Eukaryota > Metazoa > Chordata > Mammalia > Rodentia > Sciuridae > Callospermophilus > Callospermophilus lateralis. Next base: position 181,694 of record NW_027511047.1, on the reverse strand, counting down.
AAGACACAATTATAGAAGAAGAGTTAGAAATTCTGTGAATACATATCTGGAATGGAAAATGCTCAGGAGTTCACAACCTTGGAGGTGGTAGAGGATTTTCCAAAAGTAAGGGACAGGGTTGATCACCCAACATGATCTTTCATTAAAATTGTGAGCCATCTTGCCACAAAGCCATGAAAAGATAATTTTTGCTTTAGTATAAATTACTGCAAATTCCGAACCTGCTTAGAATGCCTGACCATGTTTTGAACTCACCCATGCCTGGCTCTCTGACCAGATAACAGCCCATTCTGAAACTTTAATGACACTTCATAAATATTCGCCTTCCCTGGCCAGACAACGACCCTCTCAGAGGCTCTAATGGTCCTCATAATTTCTGATGCTGGGGCCAGAAAAAAAAATGTAAACTACAATTAGTGTGATGCTTGTCAAAGTTCTGTTTTCTGTAACCCTCCTTTTGTGTAACTTTCTGGGCTATAAAGCTGGGCTGTAGGAAAGGTGGGGTTGCTGTCTTGTTCCCGCCAGTTTGAGAGGGAGAGGCAGCCCGGCTGCTTGAAATATTAAGCTTGCCTTAATTTGATTTTAATTGGAGTCAGTGGTCTTTTGTTGTGTCCTGGACTAACATTTTGGAGTTCCCCAGCAACATGACCTGACCAGATCACAAAGCCAGACTGCTGGAAATTCTGAAGCTGGCCTATCCTCCAGGACTCCGGGCTGGAGAGCCAAGTTCCAAAACCTTGGAATGAGCCTTCAGTCCGTGGATCACTGCAGTGAACCATCGCACTAAAACTATTATCAATCACCTGGTGGAGGAGGCCTTCATAGGTAAGAGGCGCCTTTATAACATCTGATATCCGGTTAAGGGAGTACTCTTCTGATGACAGAGAGGTGGCCTGGGAAGGCTCACATATACTCCTGTCTGGGACAGTAATAGGAATCCTTCTTTCCTCTGTTCTGTTCTGTAGGGAATACCTCTGAAAGTGTAGAGAGGTGCCGACTGGCATGCAGGAGCTCCTACCCCGGAGCTTTAGCAAGACGCTGCATTGCTCCTCTGGTTTTCTGTTTATTTGCTGAGTTTCTGTTTTTTTTTGTGTGTGTGTGTTTTGTTCTGTGTTCTAAATGTTTTTTATTTGTTTGTTTTTGTGCGTTTTGTTGTGTGATTTCTGTGGTAAAAACTTAAGGATATTGGACTTGAAAATGGGTAATAAATCATGTAAGCCTGACACCACTTTGGAATGTGTTTTAAAGAAATGTGATGCACTATACCCGCCTTTGTTAAGCAGGATGAGAGAAGCCCCTAGCTGGCTGTCTGGAGCACACCCACGGCAGAGGGCAATGCCTGCTTGGGACCTAATAACTGAGTATCTCCCAGGTTAACAAGTGAAACTCCTTTAAAACCCCTTGTCCCTCCAGATCAAGAGAGTCACAACTTTGGACAAAGTCCCCTGTTTTTCTCCTTTGTTAGCAAAGCAGTAAACCTCCCTTTTACTTTTTCTCAAACCCTGTCCTTATATTAAATTGGTATTAATTGGCTTCAAGGTCCGGAACCGAAATTTAAGTTACAAATTTTGATACCGCCCCTGACCCTGGAATTTTTGAGAGCTGAGTACTGAAATGTTAGGAGATTCAGCGTGCTTGGGGTGGAACCAAACCAGAGGAGCTAATCCTGTAAGTAAAAGACGGGACTGAGGGACTCCCAGCAGCTGCCGAAGTCCTGTTGCTTCAGTGAATTCCCTCCTTCCTTCCCTGCACTGTAAGTATTATGCCACCTCTGTCTTCTTAAAAAAGAGAAAAAGAAAAAGGAGACACTAAATGCAGTAAAGTCACCATGGAGACCTTTGATATTGCATTTCAGGTTCCCCCTCTGTGAAAACATCTGATGCCCTTGTGGGGACATATATCGTGCCACTGGTGTAGGAGATTTTTCTCTTTTCTGCTGTTTTAAAGGCTTCTGTCCTGTCAGCCATAGTCTGGAGCTCCTTTCTGTCTGTCTTTTGTCTTTGTTTCTGGCCATTTAAGACATGTGCAATAATGTGTTGATATTATAAATTGTTTCTTGGGAATGATCTTAGCTGAATGTGTGTCTAAAGGATGATGTTTTATTGTAACAATATGGTATCTGAATGGGTTTTTGAAGCATTGCACAATCTTGAAGTTAAAACTCGGGTTTAGGTAATTTTTTAGTTTATGATTTCAGATAATTCATGCCAGAGAACTTAAATACTTAAAATGGAAAACTAAAGAATTCTACTTCCAAGTTGGCAAGTAACTTCCCAATCATTCAGTCTTTTTTTTAACCAATTTTTAATTGGGTAGCCTGGGAAAATGTCACAGTGTGTATCAGTGCATTAATTTGGACAAGGATAGTAAATCATAGTATGGTATCTGTTGACAAAAAAAGATGTTAAGGTATAAAATTTTGTGAATTGTATCTTAAAATTGTATCATAATTTTCAACATCCTCACCTGAAAATTATGGTTAAAGTGCCTTAGGCCTGAGGTGTCTGCTTAGAATAGCAGTTTTGTCCAGCTCCTTCCAGAACTCAGCCAGGACTTATGTTGAAATGTAAATGAAAGAAGCCTGCAAACTCAGTAGGAGACTGATCTGATGTCTAAGTGGGAAAAAAAAAGGTATATCGTATGGTATTTACTAATTACTGGCCAGTCATTTTTTCTAGGACTCTAGTTTTTTCCTTAGATTCTGTATTTTTTTTGAGCTCATTATTTTGATCCTACAGAACTAGGTTAATATTTTTCTGATCAGTTCTATATTTGACCAACAGTGGAGTTTTGAAACATTGCAATGGAGATTTCACCTGCGAAAAGCTACAAGGCCTTACTATTATTATTTGTGCACACTTTTGTTATGTGTTGTATGTCTATATATCCATATGTTCGTATATCATATATGTGATATACAAATTAACATATATAAGGAGCGATCATTAAAAAAAAGCACTCATAAAAACAAATTTTAAAAAGTGGATTCAAAGATCTTTAATTCACGTGATTTAAATGATTCACTTTAAATTTGGATAAGCAAATAACAATAAATGTCTTTAAATTTAAGCTTACAAGTTTTTCTAGCTGCTCAAAAATCTAATAAAATATTAATGTCTATAAAATGTCTAATATGCCTTGGTTCTAGGACTTTTCCTTTAACAAAGAAATGGTTTACACTGTTCAATACATTTCTCTAATATTTTGATAAATAAGTGAAGTAAATTTGATATGGGATTACTAATTCATGAGTACTTTTGTTAGATATCTGATTGATTTAGTAAGGTCTGTATAAGTTTGTTCTAAAGTCTGTATAAGATTGTAAAAATCAGTCATGTGATAAAGCGACACAAATTTCTTAAAACATTGTGTTTATAAAGTTTTATTTTTCTAGAACAAGCAACCATAAAAATTAAACAACTGATTAAATAAGAACTGTTATTTTAGAGCACTCTACTGCCATTTCTTTAAAAGCTAAACTTGGTTAATGTAAAAACATCAATGTCATTGTGATGCTATTAATGTGCTCATATCTTCCAGGTATACAATTCTGTAAGGGAGAAACTTTAAAAGAGCATTTCATCAAGCTGGTGTTCTGAAGTTGTATGGTAAATATATATATATATATATATATATATATATATATATATATATATATATATATTGGGGATTTATTTACTTGTTATCAATAAGATATATAAAGTTTTATGTTACTTTTTACAGACACAACATACCGGAAACTATGGGACACATTGAAAGCAGTTCTAAGAGGAAAATTCATTGCTTGGAGTTCATTCCTTAAAAAAAGAAACAACCAACAAATAAATGATCTCATACTTCATCTCAAAATCCTAGAAAAAGAAGACGAAAGCAACAGCAAATGAAGTAGAAGCCAAGAAATAATTAAGATCAAAGCTGAAATTAATGAAATTGAAACAAAAGAAACAATTGAAAAAACTTGACAAAAGTAGAAGTTGGTTCTTTGAAAAAATAAATAAAATTGACAGACCCTTAGAAATGATAACAAAGAGAAGAAGACAGAGAACTCAAATTACTAGAATAAGGGATTAAAAAGGAAATATCACAACAGATATTTCAGAAATACGGAAGATAATCAGAAATTATTTTGAATCCTTATACTCCAATCAAATAGAAGACAGTGAAGGCATCGATAAATTTCTTAAGTCATATGATCTGCCCATATTGAGTCAGGAGGATATAGCAACATAAACAGACCAATATCAATTGAGGAAATAGAAGAAACCATCAAAACACTACCAACTTAGAAAAGCCCAGTACCGTATAGGTATACAGCAGAGTTTAACAAAACCTTTAAAGAGGAACGAATACCAATATTTTTCAAGGTATTTCAAGAAAGTGAAAAAGAGGGAGATCTTCCAAATTCATTCTATGAGGCCAACATCACCCTGATTATTACAGCAGACAAAGACACTTCAAAGAAAGAAAACTACAGACCAATATCTCTAATGAACCTACATGAAAAAATCCTCAATAAAATTCTGGCGAATTGGATACAAAAAAAATATCAAAAAAATTGTGAATCCTGATCAAGTAGAATTCATCCATGTGATGCAAGGCTGGTTCAATATACGGAAATCAATAAATGTTATTCACCACATCAATAGACTTTAAAATAAGAACCATATGATCATCTCGATAGATGCAAAAAAAGCATTCAATAAAGTACAGCATTCTGTTATGTTCAAAACTCTAGAAAAACTAGTGATAAGAGGAACATACCTCAATATTGTAAAAGCAATCTATGCTAAGCCTCAGGCTAGCATCATTCTGAATGGAGAAAAATTGAAGGCATTCTCTCTAAAATCTGGAACAAGACAGGGATGCCCTCTCTCACCACTTCTGTTCAACATAGTTCGCGAAACACTTGCCAGAGCAATTAGACAGACGAAAGAAATAAAAGGCATAAAAATTGGAAAAGAAGTACTTAAATTATCACTTTTGCAGATCACATGATTCTATATCTAGCAGTCCCAAAAGGGTCTACAAAGAAACTAATGGAGCTAATAAATGAATTCAGAAAAGTGGCAGGAAATAAAGTCAACATGCATAAATCAAAGGCATTCCTGAATATCAGCGACAAATCTTCTGAAATGGAAATGAGGACAACCACTCCATACACAATATCCTTAAAAAATAATAATAATAATTAGGAATCAACCTAACAAAAGATGTGAAAGTCTTATACAATGAAAACCACAGAACCCTAAAGAGAGAAATAGAAGAAGATCTTAGAAGATGTAAAAATATATCCTGTTCATGGATAGGCAGAACTAACATCATCAAAATGGTGATATTACCAAAAGTTCTCAATAGGTTTAATGCAATGCCAATCAAAATCCAAACGGCATTTCTTCTAGAAATAGAGAAAGCAATCATGGAATTCATATGGAAAAATAAAAGACACAGAATAAAAAAAAACAATACTAAGCAGGAAGTGTGAATCAGGCGGCCTAGTGATACCAGACTTCAAACTATACTACAGAGCAATAGTAACAAAAATAGCATGGTACTGGTACCAAAACAGGAGGGTGGACCAATTGTTCAGAATAGAGGACACAGAAACCAAGCCAGGAAACTACAACTATCTTATATTTGATGGAGGGGCTAAAAGCATGCAATGAAGGAATATAGCATCTCCAAAAAATGGTGCTGGGAAAACTTGGAATCCATATGTAACAAAATGAAACTGAATTCCTTTCTCTTGCCATGCACAAAAGATAACTCAAAATGGATCAAGGAGCTTGATATCAAATCAGAGACATGGCGTCTGATAGAAGAAAAAGTTGGCTACGATCTACATACTGTGGGGTCGGGCTCCAAATTCCTCAATAGGACACCCATAGCACAAGAGTTAATAACTACAATCAACAAATGGGACTTACTCAAACTAAAAAGTTTTTTCTCAGCAAAAGGAACAATAAGAGAGGTAAATAGGGAGCCTATATCCTGGGAACAAATCTTTACTCCTCACACTTCAGATAGAGCCCTAATATTCAGAGTATACAAAGAACTGAAAAAAATAGACAATAACATAACAAATAACCCAATAAACAAATGGGCCAAGAACCAGAACAGACACTTCTCAGAGAAGGACATACAATCAAAAAACAAGTACATGAAAAAATGCTCACCATCACCAGCAGTCAGAGAAATGCAAATCAAAACCACCCTAAGATACCATCTCATTCCAGTAAGATTGGCAGCCATTATGAAGTCAAACAACAACAAGTGCTGCTGAGGATGTGGAGAAACAGGTACACTTGTACATTATTGGAGGCACTGCTAATTGGTGCAGCCAATTTTTAAAGCATTATGGAGATTTCTTGGAAAGCTGGGAATGGAACTACCATTTGACCCAGCTATTCCTCTTCTCGGTCTATTCCCTAAAGACCTTAAAAGATCATGCTACAGGGACACTGCTACATTGATGTTCATAGCAGCACAGTTCACAATAGCAAGACTGTGGAACCAACCTAGATGCCGTTCAATAGAAGAATGGATAAAAAAATGTGGCATTTATACACAATGGAGTATTACTCTGCTTTAAAAAATGACAAAATCATAGAATTTGCAGGAAAATAGATGGCATTAGAGCAGATTATGCTAAGTGAAGCTAGCCAATCCCTAAAAAACAAATGCCAAATGCCTTCTTTGATAAAAGGAGAGTAACTATGAACAGAGTAGGGATGAAGAGCATGAGAAGAAGATTAGTATTAAATAGGGATGAGAGGTGGGAGAGAAAGGGATAGAGAAGAGAAATTGCATGGAAATGGAAGGAGACCCACAGGGTTACATAAAATTACATAAAAGAGGATGTGAGGGGAAAGGGAAAAATAATACAAAAAGGGAGAAATTTATTACAGTAGAGGGGGTAGAAAGAGAAGAGGGGAAGAGAGGGGAGAGGAGGAGGGATAGTAGAGGATAGGAAAGGCAGCAGAATACAATAGACACTAGTATGGCAATGTGTAAATCAATTGATGTGTAACTGATGTGATTCTGCAATCTGTATATGGGGTAAAAATGGGAGTTCATAACCCACTTGAATCAAAGTGTGAAATATGATATATCAAGAAATATGTAATGTTTAGAACAACCATAAAAAAATTTAAAAAAAAAAGGAAACTAACTTTGGTGAATGAGGCACGCGAATCCTAATATTTCTACAGTAACTTACCAAGTTTAACATCAATGCAAGTAGATTCCAATGGGACATGATGTGTATTTTTACGTTAATTTTTATTCAAAACTGGTACATTACAATTTCATCAGTTTATGCACATCATAGGATATATATTTCATAATCAATTTAGCAAATTTATAGGCATTTGTTTCACTTTCAATCTCTTCCTGCTTCAGAACACATGTATTCCTCCATATTTCTTGACTGGTCTTTGCATGAGAATTCTTTCTGAACACATTATTTTCGATTTCCATAATCACTTTTGAAGCAAACTTCACACACTCTTCATGATAAACCAAAACACTAATATTACCATTAGATGTATAACTGGTTGGAATGAATGAATGTATATCAATATAAGATTTATTGTATATTTTCAGATATCAATTCAATCCATTATTTAAAGTTGGAACCAGTTATATTATTTATTCACAGTATGGTGTATTCATGCTTAATCTCTATATTCATGGACACAGGGTACACCTCTTTGTATCCCCAATAATAATTTTATGTCTTCAATATATTGCTCCCAGAAATGGTGGTAGAAATACTCATGTCACCTGATCTACATATACATTTTATCACAGTAATATTCTGGACAAAAAATGTAAAGGTCACACTTATGATTGTACCAAAGACTAAATGAAAAGAGATCATGGATTACTAAAAACATCCATGTCCAGGTTGCCTAATGCTCTCAAATGTCAATCCTATTAGTTACTAGATATTTGTTTCTTCCTAAGTTTATATATTCAAACTCAACCCTTGTGAAAATGTCTACTCCTATCACTCACTTAATACTTTGCCTGATTTCATAATGTCTCTATTGATATCTGCTTTTCTACATATTTTCCCAATTTCATCATAGTGACTGACTCTTCATATGTGCTGACATTTACATTCACTCTCTAACCGAAACCCTATAGCTAAAGAATTTTTAGTCCCAATCCTACACTCATTCTTCTTCCTAAACCTACCTACTATCTTCCTAATCCTACCGACTATCCCTTTGGATTGGATGTTCTCTTCTACATTCAAACATCCAAGGTACAAGGTTCTATGCCATTGTATATCAAATTGTCTGAGACATCTTTGCAGAATATAATTAAAAACTAAGTATCCCAATTAAGGGCCCAATGCCCTTCTGGGTTTCAAATCATACCTAGATTTCTGTTTTCATACTTATATTTCACCTCGATATTCTTGTAAATATCGCAGGTTCCCAATACCAATATTTATCGCACAGAATGATTGCTAACCCAAATCGAACCTGTTATTAACCCTAAACATACACTGTTCCCTCAATCTCATTTTACAGAAGAGCAGGGAGAGAGTCATTCTTACAATACAGGAAAGTAGGGGACATTCCACCTGCTGAGAACCTCAAAGGTCCATTCAAAATGATACCTGGAGAAGATGTAGGCAGCTATGAAAGACCTGAGAGAGCAAAAGTCATCTTCCATGGCAAACAACCTGGTCAGGATGAAGGGATGTGTCTGAATCAGGCTCTCTCTTTTTATTGTAGAGAAGATGGACCAAACCAGGCCTCTGTCGAGAGCTGCTGCTGGGTGCCTATGGTTGACATACCATTCTACCTTGTGAAAGTGTCACAGGAAGTAGGGGCAGCCTCCATCTCATGGGACACTTGGAAGCAACTGTTAGGACAAAGTGGTCGCCAAGGCAGTGACCTCATTCAGTTCCAAAGAATGTGACATACCTCATTTCCTTGGTGATGGAACTCTCTGAACTTTTGTATCCAAGAATCCAGGCACCCCGAGGCAGCCCGAGTTCCAGTGGTCTCACTTGTTTGGATTTACCAAGGACAGAGTCAGTCTTTCTTGGTACCTACTGATGTGAGGATGACCAAATGCCAGGAGAGCTCTGAAGAGGGACCTTTCCAGAAGAAGCAGGTAGTGGCTCACCCCTTTTTCTTGACAACTTCACAGAGTTGGCCAAGGAAACCAGATCTGAGAGAGGTCAGGCCATGTCCTGAGAATAGGTAGGAAAGTTGGTTTGTTTGGTTTGGAGTGGATTGTTTTTAGTAAGTCGTTTGACCAGGCGAGTGTTTCTATGTCTGTGTATCCCACTGTGTCCGCTGTTGTAGACATTAGAAAAGAGAATGCATTAATGAATGCCTCCAGTCTAGTATAAATCTTCCCATAATTCATCCTGCCCAATTTATGAATGGACTGCAGCTTGTCTTATCGAGAGGCAATACCTTCTATCTTCCTAAGTTCCTGTTTTCTTCCTGAATTCTGGCCACTCTCCAGAATAGGCTCATGGTTTTGTGTCCAAGATATGTACCACTCCAAGCTCTGTGACATGGCCATGTACTGGATAGCTGAAGAGAATGGCCAGCCTTTCAGAGAACTCAGATATCAGTGTGAACAGGAACGTCTCAGTGGAAAAACCCTGCTTTGGGCCTTTTGCTTACCTATTGTTCTGTTGCACTGAATGTCGGGAAAGACTTTGTCTCAGGCCACCCTTTTGTGAAGCCTGAAGAAAACAATTTTCAAATGGAAATGAATGGGCATCACCTGTGGCTCTTTGTTTAATTGCTTTGGAAAGGGATGTGGCTGAATTAGCCTCTTGGCCTTGTGTGTGGCTGTGACTTACATTCTCAGCACCTGATGGATCTAAAGAATAATCCCATGTGTGCATCAAAAACCATAATGGCAAAAAGATCAGTCATTGTGGATGAAGTCTCTTGCCTTCCTCTGTTAGGTTCCTGAACTCCGTCAAGTGAGAAAATGGATTCTTTGGGTCAAATGAGTTCCTCAAAGCCCTGCAAAGGTGCTTGGGGTTTCGCATGACTCCAAATCACAAAGAATCTATACCTGAAAATCAGTAGGCCTCACATTGGAGAAACAGAGCATTATTAATGACAGGCTTATTTGATCACTCCTGGTTCACAGGAAGGGTGTTCAGGCCACCCTGACTTTAGGCAAATGAGGGCCAAGTGAGCTTATTTTGGACACTTTCTTGGGCTTCGCCCCTCATGAAAATCTTCAGCCAGACATTACAATGAATGACAATATGTAAGAAGATGAGGGCCATGTGGGAGTGTTTTCGTTTTAATTTTGGTCATTTGTGTGGCGGTTGGAAGAAATGACTGGGTCCACCTGGGCTTGAACTCTGGTTTGATTCCCCTTAGAGACTGAGTTGTGGAACTGACCTTAGAGAAGTATTGCATTGAATTTTGTTGGGATTTTAGGAGGCCACGCATAAGAGTCACCCTTGGAACTGAGATCTAGGCCCAGGGTTGCTTTCCACAGATTTTTCAGTTCCTGAAAGAAGTGACCTCACCTCACTTTCTTGGTGATGGAACTCTCTGATCTTGGGATCCAGGAATTCAGGCACAAAAGCCAGGGCCAGTTCCAGTCCGAGTGGTCTCATTTGTTTGGATTTACCAAGGACAGAGTCAGTCTCTCTTGGTACCTACTAATGTGAGGATGGCCAAACGGCAGGAAATCTCTGAAGAGGGGCCTTTCCTGAGAAAGCAGGTAGTGGCTCACAGCTGGCTCCTGACAATTTCATAGAGTTGGCCATGGAGTCCAAATCTGAGACAGGAGTGGCCATTTCGGGGGAACATAGTATGGCCCAAAAGTCAGAGGACACTCCAGATAGTCAAAGACCTACTTGGTCGAAGGAGGTGCCTTTGTAGGTTTGGTTGTAGGTTTGTGGTTTTGTCTCATGTTCTGAGAATAGGCAAGGAAGGCAGTTTGTTTGGTTTGGAGTGAACTGTTTCTAGTAAGTCGTTTGGAAAGGCGAGTGTTTCTATGTCTGTGTATCCCACTGTTATCCATGGTTGTAGACATTAGAAAAGATATTGGATCAATGGATGTGTCCTGTTTAGTAGAAAGCTTCCCAGAATTCATCCTGCACAATTTATGAATGGACTGCGGCTTGCCTTATCAATTGGCTACACCTGCTATCTTCCTAAGTTCCACTTTTCTTCCTGAATTCTGGCCACTCTCCAGAATAGGCTCATGGTTTTTGTGCAAGATATATACCACCTCCAAGCTCTGTGACTTGGCCATGTACTGGATAGCTGAAGGGAATGGCGAGAATCGCAGAAAACTCAGAAATCACTGTGACCATTAAAGTCTCAGTGGAGAAACCCTGCTTTGGGCCTTTTGGTTACCTATTGTTCTGTTGCCCTGAATGTCAGGAAGGTCTTTGCCTTTGGCCACCCCTTTGTGAAGCCTGAAGAAAACAGTTTTCAAATGGAAATGAATGGATCACCTGTGGCTCTTTGCTTAATTGCTTTGAAAAAGATGTGTCTCATTCAGACCATTGACCCTGTGTGAGGCTGTTGCTTAGTTTCTCATCACCTGATGGATCTAAAGAAAGATTCCATGTGTACATCCAAAACCAAAGTGGAAAAAAGAGCAGTCATTGTGGATGAAGTCTCTCGTCTTCCTCTGTAAGGTTTGTGACCTCCATCAAGTTAGAATAGGGATCCTTTGTGTCAAATGAGTTCCTCAACGCCCTGCAGATTCTATCCCATAGGTGCTTGGGTTTTATCATGACACCAGTTCACATAAAGAATCTAAAACCCACAGTCAGTAGTCCTCAAATTGGAGAAGCGGAGCAGTATTAATGGCAGGCCTATTTGATCACATCTGGTTCACAGGAAGGGTGTACAGGCCACCCTGAGTTTAGTCAAATTAAGGGGCAAGGGAGCTTATTTTTGACACTGGCTTGGGCGGAGCCCCTTATGGAAACCTCCAGCCAGAAGTTATGATGAGTGTCTATATGGAAGAAGATGTGGGTCATGTGGGAGTGTTTTGGTTTTAATTGTGGTCATTTGGGTGGCGGTTGGAAGTGACGACTGGGTCCACCTGGGCTGGAACTCTGGTGTGATTCCCCTTAGATACTGAGTTGTGGTACTGACCTCAGAGAAGTATTGCCATGAATTGTGTTGGGATTTTAGGAGGCCACGCATGAGATTTGCCCTTGGAAACTGAGATCTAGGCCCAGGTTGGCTTTGCACAGAGCACTGGGAATCTCAGCCAGGGTATCACATAATTTTATTCTGAAAGGCTTGCAGCCATAGTTGAGAGTCAAAACACACATGGACCTCACATTGTAGACCTCAATGCGCCTAGCTTCATGTGATCATTGGCCACTCTTTGGGAAGCCTTGCTTATGAGAGTTCTCCAGAGCTTTCATTGAAATGAGCATCCTCACCATTTAATGGTTCCTGAATGAAGTGAAACCCACAGTGCCTTCAACTTCATCCTTGAAAAATGGCTAGATAAATACGGTGAAATTTTTTTAAATTTCCATGACCAGGTGGCACTGGAGAAACTTTGGATATCCTGTTGCTGACTATGAGTATACTAGACAGTGCCTGATGGACTGGGTTTCAAGAAAATGGTGTAGAGCAGAGATGCCAGTAATTTGGAGCCTGGTGAGTAGTGGGCATAGAGCTGCAGTCGGCAGGTGTGTGATAAATCATCTGTGGTGGGGCCATGTGGATCTTCCTTTGGCTTCCAAATTGCTTGTGACTGACATGGTGCAGCAAGCAGACCCTTATATGTAAAGGCGTATTTGTATTTGGAGAGGTTTCAGGGCAATGTTCAGAATCACGTTGCTATGGTCAAGAGGCAAGCTATTTGGAATAGAACCTTGGTGGGTGCATTCTCCTGCGGACCCTGACCCACCACACTTGAGAAACTCCCTCCAACACTTTGTCCCAGTTGGACTCCTTGTATTTTGTGAAGAAAATACCAAACTACCAGTGCAGCAGCAATAAACACCACAAAATGTGGAGGATGACCAAATGGCTTCACAGTCCACACGGGGAGACACTTAGCCCCCAGTGACCACAGTTTACCTACAAAGATTGAATTCAGCACTGCTGACTCATGTTCATTGGAACATAAGAAACCATGTCCTCCAGGTCACATAGATGCAGACCCAGCTTTGATGTTCTCATTACAAAGGAATCTAAACCTCCTGACAACAACATATATTTCAAGTGCCCAACCTCAGAGGCAGTTTCTGAAGAAGTCTTTAGGCCAGCAGAGCTCCATATTTGTGGAGTGTTTACCCTGTCCCTTACTTTAGTAAACTACTCTACCACCTCCAAGGTTGTGAACTTTTGAGCATATTAAATTCCAGCTATGTATTCCCAGATTTTCGAACTCTTCTCCTCTAATGATGAATTACTTGGGGCGAGGGTAATTTCAAGGCATTGTTCTGGATGACAGTGAAATATTTCTCCATGTGTTTTTTTTTTAATTATTTTATTTCAGATTATTATTTTATTTTTTTAATTGGGTGTTCAAAACATTACAAAGCTCTTGACATATTAAATTTCATACATTAGATTCAAGTGGGTTATGAACTCCCATTTTTATCCCAAGTACGGATTGCAGAATCATATCTGTTACACATCCGCATTTTTATAATGCCCTATTAGTAACTGTTGTATTCTGCTACATTTTCTATCCTCTACTATCCCTGCTCCCCTCCCATCTTCCCTCTCTACCCCATCTACTGTAATACATTTATATCTTTGTTTATTTTCCCATTCCCCTCACAACCTCTTATATGTAATTTTGTGTAACAATGAGGTTCTCCCTCCATCACCATGCAATTTCCTTTATCTCTCTCTTTCCGCCCCCCACCTCATGTCTCTGTTTAATGTTGATCTTTTCTTCCTGCTCTTCCTCCCTGCTCTGTTGTTAGTTGCTCTCATTATATCAAAGAAGACATTTTATTTGTTTTTTAGGGTTTGGCTAGCTTCACTAAGCATAATCTGCTCTAGTGCCATCCATTTCCCTGCAAATTCAATGATTTTGTCATTTTTTAATGATGCATAATACTCAATGGTGTATAAATACCACATTTTTTTTATCCATTCATCTACTGAAGGGCATCTGGGTTGGTTCCACAGTCTAGCAATTTTGAATTGTGCTGCTATGAACATCGATGTGGCAGTATCCCTGTAATATGCTCTTTTAAGGTCTTCAGGGAATAGTCTGAGAAGGGCAATAGCTGGGTCAAATGGTGGTTCCATTCCCAGCTTTCCCAGGAATCTCCATACTGCTTTTCAAATTTGCCACAACAGTTTGCAGTCCCACCAGCAATGTATAAGAGTACCCTATTCTCCACATCCTCGCCAGCACTTGTTGTTGTTTGACCTCATAATGGCTGCCAATCTTACTAGAGTAGGATGGTATCTTAGGGTGGTTTTAATTTGCATTTCTCTGACTGCTAGAGATGGTGAGCATTTTTTCATGTACTTACTGATTGATTGTATGTCCTCCTCTGAGAAGTGTTGGTTCAGGTCCATGGCCCATTTTTTGATTGGGTTATTTATCATCTTATTGTCTAATTTTTTGAGTTCTTGGTATACTCTGGATATTAGGGCTCTATCTGAAGTGTGAGGAGTAAAAATTTGTTCCCATGATTTAGGCTCCCTATTTACCTCTCTCATTTTTTATCCTGCTGAGAAAAAAATCTTTTCAGTTTAAGTAAGTCCCATTTGATGATTGTTGTTATTAACTCTTCTGCTATGGGTGTCCTGTTAAGGAATTTGGAGCCCGACCCCACATTATGTAGATCAGAGCCAACTTTTTCTTCTATCAGATGCAGAGTCTCTTATTTGATATCGAGCTCCTTGATCCACTTTGAGTTAACTTTTGTGCATGGCAAGAGGAGGGGATTCGGTTTCATTTTGTTGCATATGGATTTCCATTTTATACAAAACCATTTGTTGAAGATGCTATATTTCCTCTATTGCATGCTTTTAGCTCCTTTATCAAATATAGCATAGTTGTAGCTTTGTGAATTAGTCTTTGTGTCCTCTATTCTGTACCCATTGGTCAACCCGCCTGTTTTGGTACCAGTGCCATGCTGTTTTTGTTACTATTGCTCTGTAGTATAGTTTTAAGTCTGGTATCGCTATATCGCCTGATTCACACTTCCTGCTAGAATTGCTTTTGCTATTCTGGGTCTTATATTTTTCTATATGAATTCCATGATTGCTTTATCTATTTCTACAATAAATGCCTTTGGGATTTTGATTGGCATTGCATTAAACCTATAGAAAACTTTTGGTAATTTCGCCATTTTGATGATGTTAGTTCTGCCTATCCAGGAACAGGGTATATTTTTCCATCTTCTAAGATCTTCTTCTACTTCCCTTTTTAAGGTTCTGTAGTTTTCATTGTATAAGTCTTTCACCTTTTTTGTTAGGTTGATTTTCAAGTATTTAATTTTTTTGACGATATTGTGAATGGAGTGTTTTTCCTCATTTCTGTTTCAGAAGTTTTGTCGCTGATATACAGAAATGCCTTTGATTTATGCGTTTTGATTGTATATCCTGACACTTTGCTGAATTCATTTATTAGTTCTAGTAGTTTTTTTTTTGTAGACCCCTTTGGGTTTTCTATGTATAGAATCATGTCACCAGGAAATAGTGATAATTTACGTTCTTATTTTCCTATTTTTATGCCTTTGATTTCTTTCGTCTGTCTAATTGCTCTGGCCAGTATTTCGAGAACTATTTTGAATAGAACTGGTGACAGAGGGCATCCCTGTCTTGTTCCAGATTTTAGAGGGAATGCCTTCAATTTTTCTCCATTCATAATGATGCTAGCCTGAGACTTAGCATAGATAGCTTTTACAATGTCGAGGTTAGTTCCTGTTATCCCTATTTTTCTAATGTTTTGAACATAAAGAGATGCTGTACTTGGTCAAATGCTTTCTGCGTCTATCGAGATGATCATATGGTTCTTATCTTTAAGTCTATTGATGTGATGAATAACATTTATTGATTTTCGTATATTGAACCATCGTTGCATCTCAGGGATGAATCTTACTTGATCCTGGTGAAAAATTTTTTTGATGTGCCTTTGTATTCGATTAGGCAGATATTTATTGAGGATTTTTGCATCTAGGTTAATCAGATATATTGGTCTGTAGTTCTCTTTCTTTGAGTTGTCTTTTTCTGGTTTTGGAATTAGGGTGATGTTGGCCTCATAAAATGAATTTGGCAGAGCTCCCTCTTTTTCTATTTCCTGAAATAACTTGAAAAGTATTGGTATAAATTCTTCTTCAAAGGTTTTGTAAAACTTCGCTGTATAGCCATCCGTTCCTGGGCTTTTCTTGGTTGGTAGTCTTTTGATTGCTTCTTCTATTTCATCCATTGATATTGGTCGGTTTAAATTGTGTGTATCCTCCTGACTCAGTTTGGGCAAATCATATGACTTAAGAAATTTATCGATGTCTTCACTATTTTCTATTTTATTGGAATAATGATTTTCAAAATAATTTCTAATTATTTGATGTGCCTTTGTATTCGATTCGCCAGAATTTTATTGAGGATTTTTGCATGTAGGTTCATCAGATATATTGGTCTGTAGTTTTCTTTCTTTGAGGTGTCTTTTTCTGATTTCGGAATCAGCGTGATGTTGGCCTCATAGAATGAATTTGGCAGAGCTCCCTCTTTTTCTCTATCCTGAAATAACTTGAAAAGTATTAGTATTAAATCTTCTTTAAATGTTTTGTAAAACTCCGCTGTATAGTCATCCATTCCTGGGCTTTTCTTGGTTGGTAGTCTTTTGATTGCTTCTTCTGTTTCATCCATTGACATTGGTCTGTTTAAATTGTGTGTATCCTCCTGACTCAGTCTGGGCAAATCATATGACTTAAGAAATTTGTTGATGTCTTCACTATATTCTATTTTATTGGAATATAGGTTTTCCAAATAATTTCTAATTGTCTTCTGTATTTCGGAAGCATCTGTTGTAATATAGCCTTTTTCATCCCATATGTTAGTAATTTGAGTTCTCTCTCTTCTTCTCTTCATTAGCATGGCTAAGGGTCTGTCGAACATATATATTTTTTCGAAGAACCACCTTTTAGTTTTGTTAATTTTTTCAATAGTTTCTTTTGTTTCTATTTCGTTGATTTCTGCTCTGATTTTAATTTTTTCTTGCCTTCTGCTACATTTTCTGTTGTTTTGCTCTTCCTTTTCTAGGGCTTTGAGTTAAAGTGTGAGCTCATTTATTTGTTCGGTTTTACTTTTTTTCAGGAATGACCTCCAGGCAATGAATTTCCCTCTTAAAACTGCTTTCATTGTGTCCCATAGATTCCGATATGTTGCGTCTGTATTTTCATGTATCTCTAAGAATTTTTTGATTTCCTCCTTTATATCTTCTGTAACCCACTGATCATTCAGTAACATATTGTTCATTTTCCATGTGATGTAGGATTTTTCCTTCCTTCTTTTATCATTGATTTTCAGTTTCATTCCATTATGATCAGATAAAATGCATGGTATTATCTCCACACCTTTATATTTACTGAGGGTTGCCCTATGGCATCATATATTGTCTATTTTTGAGAAGGATCCATGTGCTGCTGAGAAAAAAAGTATATCCACTTGATGATGGTTGATATATTCTATATATGTTAGTTACATGTAGGTTATTGATTGTGATATTGAGTTCTATACTTTCTTTATTCAACTTTTGTTTGGAGGATCTGTCCAATGATGATAGATGTGTGTTGAAGTCACCCATAATTATTGTGTTGTGGTCTATTTCATTCTGGAGCTTGAGGAGAATTTGTTTCATGAACAACGTAGCACCATTATTTAGTGCATAAATATTGATAATTGTTATGTCTTGTTAGTGAATGGTTCCTTTTAACAGTATATAATGTCCTTCCTTATCCCTTTTGATTAACTTAGTCTTGAAGTCGATTTTATTCGATATGAGGATGTCCACCCCTGCTTGTTTATGAGGATAAGTGTGCATGGTGTATTTTCTCCCAACCTTTCACCTTCAGCCTGTGTGTCTTTGCATTTCAGATGTGTCTCCTGGAGGCAACATATTGTTGGATTTGTTTATTTAATCCAAGTTACCAGCCTATGTCGCTTTATTGGAGACTTTAAGCCATTTACATTCAGAGTTACTATTGATGTATGGTTTGTATGCCAGCCATGTTTGATTATTTATATTTTTTTTAATTTAGTTTGTTTCTCCATGACAAGCTTTCACCCTGCCTCTGTCATTACCAAGGTACTTCCCACTGATGGTTTTGGTTGTTGTTTTTCATTTCTTTCTTGTGTAGTGTTTTGCTCAAGACGCTTTGCAATGCTTGTTTTCTGGCTTCAAATTCTTTTACCTTTTGTTTATCATGAAAGATTCTTATTTCGTTGTTGGACCTGATGGTTAATTATGCTGGATACGTAATTCTTGGTTGGCATCCATTGTCTTTCAGTGTTTGATATACATTTTTCCAGGATCTTCTCGCTTTCAGCGTCTGTGATGAAATATCCATTGTTAACCTTATTTGTTTACCACTGAATGTATTCTGCCTCCATTCTCTTGTAGATTTATTATTTTCTCTTTGTTCTGTATATTGGATATCTTCATAACAATGTGTCTTGGCATTGGTCTACTGTGATTTTGTGTGCTCTTGTCCTGTATGCATCTACAATTTGTATATCCATTTCCTTTTTTATTTCTGGAAAGTTTTCTGTAATTATTTCATTCAGCAGTTTTCTCATTCCCTTGGTTTGAGTCTCTGTACCTTCCTCTATCCTGATGACTCGTAAGTGTGTTTTTTTTTTATGTTATCCCAAATCTCTTGGATGTTTTTCTTGTGATTTTTTTGCCAGCCTTTCTGAGTTGGCTGGACTCCTTTCAAGATGATATATTTTGTCTTCATTATCTGACCTTTTGACTTTTACTTGCTCCACTCTGTTAGTGATACTCTCAATGGAGTTCTTAATTTGGTTTATCATTTCCTTCATTTCTAGAATTATTGTTTGATTTTTTTATAATCTCTATCCTCTGATAAAGATGCTTAACTTTTTCTTTTATCTGTTTATGTAATTCATTTTCAATGTTTTCTTTTACTGTTTGGATTTTCTGTCTCGTATCCTGTTTAAGTTTCCATTCCATCTGTCTAAGGTATTCCTTGAGTTCTTTATATGACCATTTTTCTGATGACTCTAGGTCCTCCTGAATATTTAGGGTGTCCTTCGTGGTTTGTACTCCTTTTCTTCCTTGCTTGTTTATGCTGCTCATGTTACTTCTTGTTCTGTTTGACTGCTTAGTTACTGTTTACTCTTATAAATTTATTTGATACTTGGGAGGAAAGATTTTAGAAGGGAAGGGAAAAAGTCACTAAAGAGAATGAGAGTAGGCAGGTAGAATGCAAGGAATGGGAAATAAGAAAATTGAAAAGAAATGAAAAGACAATAGAAAAAATAGAAAATAAAGAAAGAAAATGATTTTTTTAAAAAAATGATTATGATAATATAAAATTAAAATTTAAATTTTAAAAAATAATAATAACAAAAGAAAAAATTAAAAAAAATTAAAAACATTTTAAAAAAGTTAAAGAACAGCAACAAAAAATGAAAATAAAAGAAAACAAAAAAAAACAAAAACAAAAAAAACAAACTAATATAATAATAATAATAATAATAATAATAATAATAATAATAAATGCAGTCATAGATTGCAATAAACTTTTTTTCCATTAGGCAGAGCTGTGCCCACTGGGCCAAGCTTCTCCTTTCAATAGGTGGGAACCAATCACTGTGCAGCAGCTATTCCTCCCACACTGGGTGGGTGTCCAATCCTGAGTGCCTAGGGCCTTCTTTTGTGTTTCCTCAAGCCAGGCCCCACTCACCTGTGACACTCACCACAATACTGGCTACATGCCAGGTCTGCTGCTCCTAGGAGCCCTGTTTTCATGAACGCCTGGGCACAATCTCCCTGTTTGTCTCCCTCAGACCCTAAGTTTGTAGAGCTTAGACCTGAGAACCCCCAGCGAATTTGCTTGCACTCCGGAAGCCATGCCCCCAGAAGCTGGAGCAAGAGACTTCAGTTTTCAGCACTGGTGGGAGCGGTGGCCTGGAGGTCTGCACCACGAGTCCCGTGCCACTCCTAATTCCCTCGGTCTGGATATCGCGCTCAAGGGAGAGCTGGGAGGGGCTCTTAAGATTTCCCCACAAGTTCGCAAATTTATAGGAATTTGCTTCACTTTCAATCACTTCCTGCTTCAGCACACATGTATTCTTCCATGTTTCTTGACAGGTCTTTTCATGAGACTTCTTTCAAGACACATGACTTTCAATTTCCATAATCACTTTTGAAGCAAAACTCACATAAACTTTATGATAAATTATAACTCTGATATTACCATTAGATGTATAACTGGTTGGAATTAATGATTGCATACCAATATAGGATTTCTTATATATTTTCAGACAAAAATTCAATCCATTATTTAAAGTGAAAAGAGTTATATTATTTATTCACAGTATGGTCTATTCATGCATTATCTCTATATTCATAGACGCAGTGTACACTTCTTTATACCCCCAATACTAATTTATACGTCTTCAAAATATTGCTCCCTGAAATGGTGGAAGAAATACTCATGTCACCTGATCTACTTATACATTTAATCACAGAAATATTAGGAACACAAAATGCAAAGGTCACACTTATGTTTGTACCAAAGCCTAAAAGAAAAGTAAACATGGATTACTAAAAACATCCATGTCCATGTTGCCTAATGCTGTCAAATGTCAATCCTATTGGTGACTACATATTTGTTTCTTCTTAAGATTATATATTCAAACTCAACCCTACTGAAAATGACTAATCCTATCCCTCACTTTATACATTGCCTGATTTCATTATGGCTCTATTTCTATCTGTTTCCTACATATTTTCCCCAGTTCATCATTGTGACTGACTCTTCACATGTGCTGACATTTACATTCACACTCTAATCGATAACCTATTGCTAATAAACTTTTGTTCCTAATCCTATACTCATTCTTTTTGTAAACCTACCGACTATCTTCATAATCCGACCGACTATCCTTTTTTGACTGGTTGTTCTCTTCTACATTCAATCAAGCAAGGTACAAGGTCTTATGCCATTGTATATTGATCTATCTGAGACCTCTGTGCAGAATGCAATTCAATGCTAAGTATCACAATCAAGGGTCCAATGCCCTTCTGGGCTTCAAATGTTACCTAGATTTCTGGTTTCACACTTATATTTCACATATATATTCTGGTAAATATCGCAGTTTCAAATACCATTATTCATTCTGCAGGATGATTCCTAAACTAAATCCAACATGTTATTGACCCTAAACATACACTGTTCCCTCAATCTAACTTTACAGAAGAGTAGGGACAGAGTTGGTCTTACAATACAGGAATGTAGGGGATCTTCCACCTGCTGAGAACCTCAAAGGTCCATGCAGACATGATTCCTGGAAAAGAGGTAGGCAGCTATGAAGGACCTGAGAGAGCAAAAGTCATCTTCCATGGCAAACAACCTTGTCAGGATGAAGGGGTGTGTCTGAATCAGCCACTTTCTTCTTAATGTAGAGAAGATGGACCAAACAAGGTCTGTGTGGAGAGCTGTTCCCGTGTGCCTATGGTTGATATGCCATTCTAACTTGTGACAGTGTCACAGGAAGTAGGGGCAGCCTCCATCTCATGGGACCCTTGGAAGCAACTATTAGGACAAAGTGTTTGCCAAGGCATTGACCTATTCAGTTCCTGAAGGAAGTGACCTACCTTACTTCTTTGGTGATGGAACTCTCTGAACTTGGGATCCAGGAAGCCAGGCATCCAGAGCCAGTCCCAGTCCCAGTCCCAGTGGGCTCACTTGTTTAGTTTTACTAATGACAGATTCTGTCTTTTTTGGTACCTACTGATGTGAGGATGGCCAAATGCCAGGAGAGCTCTGAAGACGGGCCTTTCCTTAGTAACTAGGTAGTGGCTCACCGCTGGCTCCTAACAACTTCACAGAGTTGGCGAAGGAGACCAGATCTGACACAGTACAGGCCATTTCGGGGGAACATAGTAGGGCCCGCCAGTCAGAGGACACTCTGGATATTCACAGACTTACTTGGGGAAGGAAGTGCCTTTGTGTTTGTGGGTGTGAGTTTGTGGTTTTGTCTCATTTTCTTAGAATAGGTAGAAAAGCTGGTATGTCTGGTTTGCAGTGGACTGTTTCTAGATAGTCGTTTGACAAGGCAAGTGTTTCTATGTCTGTGTATAACACTGTGTCCGTGGTTGTAGACATTAGAAAAGAGAATGCATCAATGAATGTGTCCTGTCTAGTAGAAAGCTTCCCAGCATTCATCCTGCAAAATTTATGACTGCACTGCAGGTTGCCTTATCGATGGGCAACACCTAATATCTTCCTAAGTTTCAGATTTCTTCCTGAATTCTGACCAATCTGCAGAATAGTCTCATGGTTTTGTGTCCAAGATAGGTACCACCCCAAGCTCTGTCACATGGCCATGTACTGAATAGCTGAAGGTAATGGCGAGCATCTTAGAAAACTCAGATATCAGTGTGACCAGGTAAGTCTCAGTGGAGAAACCATGTTTTGTGCCTTTTGCTTACCTATTTTTCTGTTTCACTGAATGACAGGAAGGTCTTTGCCTCAGGCCACCCATTTGTGAAGCATGAAAAAAACAGTTTTCATATGGAAACGATTGGGCATCACCTGTGGCTCTTTGCTTAATTGCTTTGAAAGGGATGTGTCTGAATCAGCCTCTTGGCCCTGTGTGAGGCTGTGGCTTAGATTCTCAGCATCTGATGGATATAAAGAAAGATCCCATGTGTGCATCCAAAACCAAAATGTCAAAATTCAGTCATTGTGGATGATGTCTCTCTCCTTCCTCTATTAGGTTGCAGACAATCATCAAGTGAGTATAGGGATCCTTTGGGTCAAATGAGTTTTTCAAAGCCATGCAGAGGTGCGTGGGTTTTCTCATGATTTCACTTCACATAAAGAATCTAAACCCCACAGTCAGTAGGCCTCAAATTGGAGAAGCAGAGCATTTGTAATGGCAGGCCTATTTGATCACTCCTGGTTCACAGGTATGGTGTCCAGGCCACCCTGACTTTAGGCAAATGAGGGCCAAGGGAGCTTATTTTGGACACTCTCTTGCACTGTACCCCTCATGGAAATCTCCAGCCAGAGGTTATAATGAGGGTCTATGTGGAAGAAGATGAGGGCCATGTGGGAATGTTTTGGTTTTAATTTTGGTCATTTGTGTGGCAGTTGGAAGGGATGACTGGGTCCACCTCGGCTTGTACTCTGGTGTAATACTCCTTAGAGACTGAGTTGTAGAACTGACCTCAGAGAAGTATTGCCATGGATTGTGTGGGGATGTTAGGAGGCCACGCATGAGAGTCGCCCTTTGAAACTGAGATCTAGGCCAAGGGTGGCTTTCCACAGAACACTGAGAATCTCAGCCAGGATATCACATGATTTTATTCTGAAAAACTTGGCAGCCATAGTTGAGAGTCAAAACACACATGGACCTCACATTGTAGACCTCAATGGTCCTGGCTTCATGTGACCTTTTGGCCACTATTTGGGATGCCTTGCCTGTGATTGTTCTCCAGAGCTTTTATTGAAATGAGCTTCCTTAACATTTAATGGTTCCTGAATGAATTGAAACCCACAGTGACTACAACTTCTTCCTTGAATAATGGCTAGATAAATACCATGAAATTTTTGAAATTTCCATGACGAGGTGGCACTGGAAAACCGTTGGATGTCCTGATGCTGATCATAGTATACCAGACAGTGCCTTGATTGGCAGGGTTTCATGAAAATGGTGAAGATCAGAGATGCCAGTTAGTTGTCGCCTGCTGATTAGTGGGCCTAGAGCAGTGGTGGACAGATGTGTGACAAAACATCTGTGGTGGGGCCACGTGGATCTGCCATTGGCTTCCAAATGGCTTGTGACTGATATGGTTACAGCCAACAGACCCAATAGGTAAAGGCATCTTGTTATATGGAGAGGTTTCAGGGAAATGTTCAGAATCAGGTTGCTATGATCAAGGGGGCAAGCTATGTGGGATAGAAGCCTGGTTATTGCATTCTCCTGCAAACCCTCACCCACCACACGTGACTAAACTCCCTCCAGCAATGTGTCCCAATTGAACTCCTTTATTTCGTGAAGCAAATACCAAACTCCCAATGCAGCAACATGAAACACCACTAAAAGTGAAGGATGAACAAATGTCTTCCCAGTTAACACAGGGAGAAACTTAGCCCCAGTGTCCACAGTTTAGCTACAAAAAAAGAATTCAGCACTGCTGCCACATATTCAATGAAAAATAAGAAACCATGTCTTACAGGTCACATATATGCAGAACCAGCTTTGATGGTCTCTCTACAAAAGAACTAAATCTCCTGAAAACAACATATATTTCAAGTGACCAACCTCAGAGGCAGTTTCTCAAGAAATCTTTCGGCCAGCAGAGCTCCATGTTTGAGGAGTGTTTACCTTTTGCCTTACTTTTTTGAACTCTGCTACCACCTCCAAGGTTGTGAACTCCTGAGCATATTCCATTCCAGATATATATTCACAGATTTTCTAACTCTTCTCCTCTAACTGTGTCCTACTTTGGTAAAAGATAATGTCAAGGCATTGTTCTGGATGAGAGTGGGAAGATTTTGGGTAGCACATATTTGCATAGGCATTGGATACATTTTTCAATTTCCCTTCAAAATACTGAATCTCTGACCCTAACCAATTCCCAACTAGACTCTGACTACTAATCCTAATATGATGGAGAAAAATAACAAAAAACAGAAAAGAAGTACAAGCAGTTCAGAGGAGGCAAGGTGTATAGTAGGACTTGCCTTTTGCATAATATAGTGTAGGAGTTATAAATCTTGCAAATTTTTTTTTGAAATAGTTCTCCATGAGTTTTTAAAGTTAACAAATATGTGAATTCCTTTCTCCCTTTCTCTGTAGCCTATTAAGCACATGTATTTTTATATGCACATATAGATTTCTACCTGGTACCACACGTACATTCTTGTGAGGTGTTTGACTTGGCAATACAAATTGTGAGAAGAGATCACTCCTCGTAAATGCTGTTGGAACTGAAATTTCAAACTATGGGTGAACTTTCTAGTTGAACAACATTATACATAAATCCATGTTCAGTATAATGAATATTTTTGGATCTGTGTATGATATATATTTCATGATGAATTTTGATTGGCATATATATTGCTAGTTTTTAATGTCTCTCTCTCTCTCTGTATATATATATATATATATATATATATATATATATATATATATATATATATATACTCTCCAGATTTTTCAAAATATGTAATATATGTGACTTATTATACACTCCCTAAATTCATTCATATTCATTTATGTGGATTTATAATCAACTTTTCACAAGATTATTTTCTAAAATATTCATCCACCTGAAATTCATATTTGTTTCCTATTACTGACAACTAACTTCAGTGAATGGCGTATACAAATCCTAATATTTCTACAGTAACTGACGCAGTTTAACATCAACGCAAGCAGATTCCTATGGGACATGATATATATTTTGACATTCATATTTATTCAACAATGGGACATTATTATTTCTTCAGTTTATGCACATCATAGTATATATATTTCATCCAAAATTTCAAAAATATATAGGAATTTGTTTCACTTTCAATCACTTCCTGCTTCTGAACACATGTATTCCTCCATGTTGCTTTACTGGTATTTTCATGAGACTTCTTTCCAAACACATTATTTTCGATTTCCAAAATCAATTTTGAAGCGAAACTCACACACTCTTCATGAAAATCCTGATACTAATAATATCATTGATGTATAACTGGTTGTAATGAATGTCTGTATATCAATATTTGATTTCCTGTATATTTTCAGATATCAATTCAATTCATTATTTATAGTGGAATGAGTATATGTTTTATTCAGAGTATGTTCTATTCATGCATTATCTGTATATTCATAGAAACAGGGTACACCTCTTTGTACCCCCAATACTAATTTATACGTCTTCAAAATATTGCTCCCAGAAATGGTGGAAGATATACTCATGTCACCTGATCTACATATATATTTTATCACAGTAATATTATGGACACAAAATGCAAAGGTCACACTTATGATTGTACCAAAGCCTAAATGGAAAGTGAGCATGGATTAGTAATAACATCCATGTCCAGGTTGCCTAATGCTCTCAAATGTCAATCCAATTTGTGACTACATATTTGTTTCTTGCTAAGATTATATATTCAACCTCAACCCTGTTGAAAATGTCTAATCCTATAACTCACATTATACTTTGCCTGATTTCCTTTTGTCTCAATTGATATTTACTTTCATACATATTTTCCCCAGTTCATCATTGTGAATGACTCTTCTCATGTGCTGACATTTACATTCACTCTCTACCCGAAACGCTATTGCTAAAAAACTTTTGGTCCAAATCCTATACTCACTCTTCTTTCTAAACCTTCTGACTATCTTCCTAATCCTACCTATTATCCCTTTTTGACTGCATGTTCTCTTCAACATTCAATCATCCAAGGTAAAGGTCCTATGCCATTGTATAGCGATTAATCAGAGACATCTGTGCAGAACATAATTCAAAGCTAAGTATCCTACCCAAGGGCCCAATACACTTCTGGGCTTCAAAACTTACATAGATTGGGTTTTCAAACTTATATTTCACCTTTATATTCTTTTAAATATCGCAGGTTCCCAATAACATTATTCATCCCGCAGAATGATTCCTAACCGAAATCGAACCTGTTATTAACCCTAACCATACGCTGTTCCCTCAATCTAACTTTACAGAGGAGCAGGGACAGAGTTGGTCTTAAAATACAGGAATGTAGGGGATCTTCCACCTGCTGAGAACCTCAAAGGTCAATGCAGAAATGATCCTTGGAGAAGTTGTAGGCAGCTATGTAGTACCAAAGAGAGCAAAAGTCTTTTGACATGGTAAAGAACCTGGACAGGATGAAAGGATGTGTCTGAATCAGCCTCTCTCTTCTTAATGTAGAGAAGATGTACCAAAGCATGCCTGTATGGAGAGAAGTTCCCCGGTGCATATGGTTGATATACCATTCTAACTTGTGACAGTGTCACAGAAAGTAGGAACAGCCTCCATCTCATGGGACCCTTGGCAGCAACTGCTAGGACAAAGTGGTTGCCAAGGCAGTGACCTCATTCATTTCATGAAGAAAGTGACTTCACCTAACTTACTTGGTGATGGAACTCTCTGAACTTGGGATCAAGGAAGCCAGGCATCCAGAGCCAGTCCCAGTCACAGTCCCAGTGGGATCACATGTTTGGTTTTACCAAGGGCAGAGAGTCTTTTTTTGGTACCTACTGATGTGAAAATGGCCAAATGCCAGGACAGCTCTGAAGAGGGTCCTTTCCTAAGAAAGCAGGTAGTTGGTCATCGCTGGTTCCTGACAACTTCACAGATTTGGCCACGGAGACCAGATCTGAGACAGGGCAGGCCAGTTCGGGGTAACAGTATGGTCCACAGTCAGAGGACACTCCGGATAATCACAGACATATTGGGGGAAGGAAGTGCCTTTGTGGGTGTGGGTGTGAGTTTGTGGTTTTGTCTCATGTTCTGAGAATAGGTAGGAAAGGCGGTTTGTTTGGTTTGGAGTGGACTGTTTCTAAAAAGTCGTTTGAAAAGGTGAGTGTTTCTATATCTGTGTATCTCACTGTGTCCGTGGTTGTAGACATGAGAAAAGAGAATGCATCAATGGATATGTCCTGTCTAGAAGAAAGTTTTCCAGCATTCATCCTACCCAATTTATGACTGGACTGCAGGTTGCCTTATGGATGGGCCACCCCTACTATCGTCCTAAGTTCCTGTTTTCTTCCTAAATTTTGGCCACTACCCAGAATAGGCTCAGGGTTTTGTGTCCAAGATATGTAACACCTCCAAGCTCTGTGACATGGCCATGTACTGGATAGCTGAATGGAATGGCGAGCATCTCAGGAAACTCAGATATCAGTGTGACCTGGAAAGTCTCAGTGGAGAAACACTGTTTTGGGCCTTCTGATTACCTATTTTTCTGTTGCCCTGAATGTCAGGAAGGTCCTTACCTCAGGCCACTCCTTTTTGAAGCCTGAAGTAAACAGTTTTTAAATGCAAATGAATGGGCATCACCTGTGGTGCTTTGCTTAATTGCTTTCGAAAGGGATGTGTCTGAATCAGCCGCTTGGCTCTGGGTCAGGCTATGGATTAGATTCTCAGCACCTGATGGATATAAAGAAAGTTCCCATGTGTGTATTGAAAACAAAAATGGTAAAAATATCAGTCATTGTGCATGAAGTTTCCTGCCTTCCTCTGTTAGGTTCCTGACCTCCATCAAGTGAGAATAGGATCCTCTGGGTCAAATGAGTTCTTTGAACTCCTGCACAAGTGCTTGGGTTCTCCCATGATGCCAAATCACATAAAGAATCTATACCTGACAGTAGGTAGGCCTCAAATTGGAGAAGCAGAGCAGTATTAAAGGCAGGCCTATTTGATCATTCCTGGTTTACAGGAAGGGTGTCAAGGCCACGCTCACTTTAGGCAAATGACGGGCAAGGGTGCATATTTTGGACATTGTCTTGGGCTGCGCTCCTAATGGAAACCTCCAGCAAGAGTTTATGATGAGTGTCTATATGGAAGAAGATGAGGGTCATGTGGGAAAGTTTTGGTTTCAATTGTGGTCATTTGTGTGGCGGTTGGAAGAGATAACTGGGTCCACATGGGCTTGAACTCTGGTGTGATTCTCCTTCGAGACTGAGTTCTGGAACTGACCTCAGAGAAGTATTGCCATTAATTGTGTTGGGATTGTAGGAGGACACGCATGAGAGTCACCCTTGAAACCTGAGATTGGGCCCTGGGTGGCTTTCCACAGAGCACTGAGAATCTCAGCCAGGATATCACATGATTTTATTCTGAAAGACTTGGCAGCTATAGTTAAGAGTCAAAACACACATGGACCTCACATTTTAAACCTCAATGGGCCTGTCTGCATGTGATATTTTGACCACTCTTTGGGAAGCCTTGCCTGTGAGAGATCTCCAGAGCTTTCATTGAAATGAGCTTCCTCACCATTTCATGGTTCTTGGATGAATGGAAACCCCAAAGTGCCTCCAACTTCATTCTTGAACAATGGATAGATAAATACCATGAAATTTTTGAAATTCCCAATGACCAGGTGGCACTGGAGAACCATTGGATGTCCTATTGCTGCTCATGAGTGTACAAGACAGTGCCTTGATTGACTGGATTTCTTGACAATGGTGTAGAACAGAGATGCCAGTAAGTTGGAGCCTGCTGAGTAGTGAGCCTAGAGCAGTGGTGTGCAGTTGTCTGATAATATATTTGTGGTGTGGCCATGTGGGTGTGTCATTGGCTTCCAAATGGCTTGTGACTGATTTGGTGCAGCCAGCAGAAAATTATATGAAAAGGCATCTGGTTATATGGACAGGTTTCAGGGCAATGTTCAGAATCAGGTTGCTATGGTCAAGGGAGCAAGCAATGTGGGATAAAAGCCTGGTTGGTGCATTCTCCTGAAGACCCTGACCCACCACACATTACAGGACTCCCACCAGCACTGTGACCCATTTGAAATCCTTGTATGTTGTGAAGCAAATACAAAACACCCAGTGCAGCTGCAAGAAACACCACGAAAATTGGAGGATGACCAAATGGCTTCAAAGTCCACACAGGGAGACACTTAGCCCCCAGTGGCCACAGTTTATCTACAAAGAGAGAATTCATCACTGCTTCCTCATGTTCATTAGAAAATAAGAAACCATATCCTCCAGGTCACATTGATGCAGACCCAGCTTTGATGGTCTCCGTACACAGGGAGCTAAAGCTCCTGACAACAACATATACTTCAAGTGCCCAACCTCAGAGGCAGTTTCTCAAGAAGTCTTAATGCCAGGATAGCTCCATGTTTGTGGAGTGTTTACACTGTCCCTTACATTTGGAAACTCCTCTACCACCTCCTGAACATTTTCCATTCCAGGTATGTATTCACAGATTTTCTAACTCTTCTTCTCTAATTGTGTCATACTAGGGGCGAAGATATTGTCAAGGCATTGTTCTGGATGAAAGTGGAAATTTTTTGTAGCATATATTTGCATACACATTGGATTCATTTTCCTATTTTCCATTTGAAATACTTAATAACTGACACTAACCCATACCCTAATAGACTCTTACTACTAATCCTAATATGATGGAGTAAAATAACCCAAACAGAATAGAAATACAAACATTTCAGAGGAGGCATGGTGTATAGTTAGACTTGGCTTTTGCATGATAAAGTGTAGGTGTTATAAATCTAGTTAATTTTTAATTGAAATAGTTCCATGTGTACTTAAAGTTAACAAATATGTGAATTCCTGTCACCCTTTCTCTGTAGCCTATTCAGCACATGTATTTTTATATGCACATATAGAATTCTACCTGGTACCACAGGTACATTCTTGTGAGGTGGCTGACTTGGCAGATAGAAATTGTGAGAATAGATCACTCCGCCTAAACGCTGTTGAAACTGAAATTTCAAACTATGGGTGAGCTTCCTAGATGAACAACATTATACATAAATCCATGTTCAGTAAAATGAATATTTTTGGATCTGTGGATGACATATATTTCATGGTGAATTTCGATTGGCATATGTATTGCTAATTTTTAATGTCTGTGTGTGTGTGTGTGTGTGTGTGTGTGTGTGTGTATATATATATATATATATATATATATATATATATATATATACACTCTAAATTTTTTTAAAATATAAAATATATGTGTCTTATTATAAACTCCCTAAATTCATTCATATTCATGTATGTGGATTTAGAGTTAACATTTCACAAGATTATTCACGGAAATATTCATCCACCTGAAATACATATTTTTTTCCTTGAAATGAAAACTAACTTCAGTGAATGGTGGATACAAATCCTAATATTTCTACAATAATTGATCCAGTTTCTCATCAATGCAAGTAGATTCCTATGGGACATGATGTGTATTTTGATGCTCATTCTTATTCACCACTGGTATGTTACAATTTCTTCAGTTTATGCACATTATAGGATATATATTACATCCATACGTTAGCAAAATTATAGGCATTTGTTTCACTTTCAATCATTTTCTGCTTTAGAACACATGTAATCCTCCATGTTTCTTGACTGGTTTGTTTATGAGACTTCATTCCAAACATATTATTTTCGATTTCCATAATCATATTTGAAGCAAAACTCACACACCCTTCATGATAAACTATAACCCTAATATTACTATTAGATGTATAACTGGTTGGAATGAATGATTGTATATCAATATAAGATTTCTTATATATTTTCAGATATCAAATAAATCCATTATTTAAAGTGGAACCAGTTATATTATTTATTCACACTATTGTCTATTCATGCATTGTCTCTATATTCATAGACACAGGGTACACCTCTTTGTAAACCCATTACTAATTTATACGTCTTCAAAATTTTGCTCCCAGTAATGGTGAAAGAAATACTCATGATATCTGATCTACATATACATTTTATCACAGTAATATTCTGGACAGAAAAAGAAAAGGTCACACTTATGTTTGCACCAAAGCCTAAATGTAAAGTGAACATGGATTACTAAAACCATCCATGTCAAGTTTGGCTAATGCTCTCAAAAGTCAATCCTATTTGTGACAACATATTTGTTTCTTGCTAAGTTTATATATTCAAACTCAACCCTGTTGAAAATATCTAATCCTATCTCTCACTTTATACTTTTCCTGGTTTCATAATGTCTCTATTTATATCAGCTTTCCTACATACTTACCACAGTTCATCATTGTGACTGACTCTTCAATTGTGCTGACATTTACATTCACACTCTAATCCAAACCCTATTGCTAAGGAACTTTTTTTCCAAATCCTATACTCACTCTTCTTCTTAAACCTACTGACTATCTTCCTAATCCTACCCATTATCCCTTTTTGACTGGATGTTCTCTTATACATTCAATAATACAAGGTACAGTGTCTAATGCCATTGTATATCGATCTATCTCAGACATCTGTGCAGAACATAATTCAACGCTAAGTATCACAATCAAGGGCCCATCCCCATTCTGCGCTTCAAATCTTATTTAGATTTCTGTTTTCATACATATATTTCACCTATATATACTTATAAATGTCGCAGGTTCCCAGTACCATTATTCATCCAGCAGAATGATTCCTAATTCAAATTGAACATATTATTAACCCTAACCATACACTGTTCCCTCAATCTAACTTTACAGAAGAGCAGGGACAGAGTTGGTCTTACATTACAGGAATATAGGGGATCTTCCACCTCCTGAGAACCTCAAGGTCCATGCAGAAATGATACCTGGAGAAGATGTAAACAACTATGAAGGACCTGAGAGAGCAAAAGTCAGCATCCATGGCAAACAACCTGGTCAGGATGAAAGGTTGTTTATGAATCAGCCTCTCTCTTCTTATTGTAGAGAAGATGGACCAAACCAGGTTGGTGTGGAGAGCTGTTCCTAGGTGCCTATGGTTGATATACCATTCTACCTTGTGAAAGTGTCACAGAAAGTAGGGGCAGCCTCCATCTCATGGTCGTCTTGGAAGCAACTGTTAGGACAAAGTGGTTAGCAAGGCAGTGATCTGATTCAGTTCCTTAAGGAAGTGACCTCACCTCACTTCTTTGTTGATGGAACTCTCTGAACTTGGTATCCAAGAAGCCAGGCACCAAGAGGCAGTCCCAATCCCAGTGGTCTCACTTGTATGAATTTACCAAGGACAGAGTCAGTCATTCTTGGTACCTACTGATGTGAGGACAGCCAAAACCAGGAAAGATCTGAAGAGGGGCTTTTCCTGAGAAAGTAGGTAGTGGCTCACTGCTGGCTCCTGACAACTTCACAGAGTTGGCCAAGGAGACCAGATCTGAGACAGGACAGGCCATTTCATTGGAACATAGTATGGCCCACCAGTCAGAGGACACTCCGGATAGTCACAGACCTACTTGGGGGAAGGATGTGTCTTTGTGGGAGTGGGTGTGGGTTTGTGGTTTTGTCTCATATTCTGAGAATAGGTAGGAATGGCGGTTTGTTTGGTTTGGAGGGAACTGTTTCTAGTAAGTCATTTGACAAGGCGAGTGTTTCTATGTCTGTTTATACCACTGTGTCCCTGGTTGTAGACATTAGAAAAGAAAATGCATCAATGGGTGAGTCCTGTCTAGTAGAAAGCTTCTCAGCTTTCATCCTGCCCAATTCATGAATGGACTGCGGCTTGACTTATCAATGGGGAACACCTGCTAACTTCTTAAGTTCCTGTTTTCTTCCTGAATTGTGTGCACTCTCCAGAATAGGCTCATGGTTTTGTGTCCATGATATGTACCTCCTCAAATCTCTGTCACATGGCCATGTACTGGATAGCTGAAGGGAATGGCGAGCATCTCAGAAAGCTCAGATATCAGTGTGACCAGGAATGCCTCAGTGGAAAACCCTGCTTTGGACATTTTGCTTACCTATTCTTCTGTTGCCCTGAAAGTCAGGAAGGTCTTTGCATCAGGTGTGTCATGTGGGAGTGTTTTGGTTTTAATTGTGGTCATTTTTGTGGCCGTTGGAAGAGATGACTATGTCCACCTGGGCTTGAACACTTATGTGATTCCCCTTAGAGACTGAGTTCTGGAACTGACCTCAAAGAAGGATTGCCATGTATTGTGTTGGGATTTTAGGAGGCCACACATGAGAGTCGCACTTGGAAACTGAGATCTAGGCCCAGGGAGGCTTTCGGAAGAGCACTGGAAATTTCAGGAAGGACATCACATGATTTTATTCTTAAAGACTTGGCAGCCATCATTGCAAGTCAAAACACACATGGACCTCACATTGTAGACCTCAAATGCCTGGCTTAATGTGACCTTTTAGCCTGTCTTTGGGAAGCCTTGCCTGTTAGAATTCTCCAGAGCTTTCATTGAAATGAGCTTCTTCTCCATTTTATGGTTCCTGAATGAATTGAAACCCACAGTGCCTTCAACTTCATCCATGAAAAATGCCTAGATAAATATCATTAAAGTTTGGAAATTCCCATCACCTGGTGGCACTGGAGAACCTTTGGGTGTCCTATTGCTGATCATGAGTGTATCAGACAGTGCCTTGATTGACTGGGTTTCATGAAAATGGTATAGAACAGAGATGCCAGTAACTTGGAGCCTGATGAGTAGTCGGCCTAGAGCAGTGGTGTGCAGGTGTGTGTTAAAACATCTGTGGTGGGGTGATGTGGATATGCCATTGGCTTCCAAATGCCTTGTGACTGATATGGTGCAGCCCCCATACCCTTGTATGTAAAGGCATCTTGTTATATGGAGAGGTTGCAGGGCAATGTTTAGAATCAGATTGCTATGGTCAAGGGGGCAAGCTATGTGGGATATAAGCCAGGTTGGTGCATTCTCCTGCAGACCCTTACCCACCACACGTGACAGAACTCCCTCCATCACTGTGTCCCAGTTGAACTTCTCGTATTTTGTGAAGCAAATACCAAACTCCCAGTGCAGTTGCAAGAGACACCACGAAAATTGGAGGATGACCAAATGGCTTCACAGTCCACACTAGAAGACACTTAGCCCCCAGTGGCAACAGTTTACCTATAAAGAGAGAATTCAGCCCTGCTGCCTCATGTTCATAGGAAAAAAAGAAACCATGTCCTCCAGGTCATATAGATGCAGACCCAGCTTTGATGGTCTCACTACAAAGGAAGCTAAAGCTCCTGTCATCAACATATATTTCAGGTGCCCAACCTCAGAGGCAGTTTTTCAAAAAGTCTTTAGGCCAGCAGAGCTCCATGTTTTTGGAGTTTTTACCCTGTCCCTTACTTTTTGAAACTTCTCTACAACCTCGAAGGTTGTGAACTCCTGAGCATTTTCCATTACCGATATGTATTCACAGATTTTCTAACTCTTCTCCTCTAATTGTGTCTTACTTGGGGTGAAGGAAATGTCAAGGCATTGTTCTGAATGAGAGTTGGAAGATTTTTGGGTAGCACATATTTGCCTACACATTGGATTCATTTTCCAATTTTCCATTCGAAATACTGAATCCCTGACTGTCAAGGGTAGAAGGAATTCTTTTTCAAAGAACAGCCTGACACTTACAAGAAACAGCCACCAGGAGACATCCTGTCTGGAAGACATCCCGTAGCCATATGTGTCCCTGAGACATCCTGTGGCCATCTTTCTTCCAGAAACATCCTGAAGTTATCTCACCTTGTGAAGACATCCAGGAACTGCCGATAAGACAGTTTTCCCAAATCCAGCATTTTAATACCCATGTGTGAACAATAAAATTTTGCAGCTTGATCAGAACTCCTGTGTTGCTCTCATCTCTCGTGTCTCTTGTCCCTTCATTCCTCCCCATCTAGGTTCGCTGCCCATGTTGATGTGTCCTGCCGGCCGGGACATCTGGCGCCCACCGACTGGGGCTCAAGCCATTGACTGAGGGGGAACCCCTTCCTCCTGGAAGACTTGGTCAAGAGGAGCCCGCGATCGTCTCAGCAGACACCACCCGAAGACATATCCAGGAGGAGGGTGGGAATGATGCACGGTGAGTGACCCACCATGTGACAAGCAGTATCGTCACATGATTTGTTTATTTCAGGCCTCAAGGAGTTCTTCAAGACATGGGGGCCACATGTTAAGAAAAAGGACTTAAAATTTTTCTTTTCACACATAGGAGCATTGTGTCCATGGTTTCCTCTTGAAGGGACCATTGATGGCAAAAATGGCTTAGAGTAGGAGACTGTTTAAAAGATTATTATGAATCCTTTGGCCCAGAAAAAATGCCAGTTCCCACCTTTTCTTACTGGAACTTAATTAATGAAATTCTTAAAAGTTTTCGCTTTGACAATGGTACCTTACAACTTGTCAGGATTGGGGAAGAGATTATGCAAAAGACCTCTCGTCCCTCCTCTGCATGCCCATCATTAGTATAGACATAGACCCTTCTCAGTCTTCCCAGGACCCTGAGAACCTTCCTGGTCCCCCTAAAAATACGACCCTAATTAATAAGGCTCCAATGATTAAAAACCACCTTTATCCAGTTTTAAATCCCAGAGACACATTGACCCCTGGGAAGGACGCTATCTTGGAGAAGGAAGCAGCTCTCTACCATTCAGAAGACCCGCAACCTCTCAGGACCCTGCCACAGCCTACAGGATTTACACATCCACCTCCCTCCTATATCCCTCCTGCCTTTTGTGCTCTGGCCCTTCAGGGGCCAAGTGCCCCCCCAGATATTTTTTCCCTACTTCCCCTACCTAACCTCGCTCCCTTGCCAGCATCCTTCCAACATAGACGGGAAGAGATGCAATTTTTAAAATAATTAAATTCCCTTGACTCTGAGCTCTCTTCATTAGCCTTAGCTATGGAGTCAATGCAAGCTGGCCCACAGCGGTCTAATACAAAGGCGAAGCCACTCCATCGGCCTGTTCTCACCTTCCCAGTTACCACCAGTCAGATAGATAAGCCTGCCCAGGCTGCGGTCAAAGACTTCGATGAGGAACAAGAGGAGGAAGTGGGGGAAATGGATCAAGGAGATCAGGACTCAGAGGATGAGGAGTTCACCCCTGGGCAGGAAGCAACCCAGAGTCTACAAAAAATTAAGCCTATGTTTTCTTGAAAAACTTAATAAGGCTTGTGCTCACTATGGCCCCACTGTGCCCTACACGTTGGCTTTATTAGAAATCCACAGCGCACAATGGCTTACTCCCAATGATTGGAAATTTTTAGACCAAGCTACCTTCAGTGCCGGAGACTTCCTGTTATGGAATGCAGATTTTGAAGACAATGTCGGGAAACTGCTCAAATAATTTTAACTAAGGCCTCCTCTGAATCTGGGACTTAAGTTTAGCTAGTGGGCAATGCGCCTTTTGACACTAAAAATAACAGGCACGTTTCCCTCCTGGACTCTTGGCGCAGACTCAGATGGCTGGTTTTCCTGCTTGGTGACACCTCCCTCAAAAGGCCTCGGCTACCAATTCCCTGGCAAAAATTTGACAAGTGCCCCATGAGCCTTATAGGTAGTTTGTTCCCCGGCTTAACCTAGCTGCGGAATGCTTGCATGAACCAAGCGAAGGTGAAAGCACCTATGTAAAACATCTTGCCTTTGAAAATGCCAACCCAGCATGTCAGGATGTTCTTCAACCACATAAAGATAAAGGGAAACTTTCTGAATTTATTAGACTCTGTGCAGGCGTGGGTGCAGCCCATGCCATGGGTCTCGCTTTAGGGGCCGCCTTTAGCAAGGCGTTTCACAATCCTGGCTCACGTACTTGCTTTACTTGTAAACAACCTGGCCATTTTGCATGTGGGTGTCCGACAGGCAAACAAAGCCTAGGAATAGCGTCTCCTCAAACTGGGGCTTAACCGCCCCCAGCTACCCTTTTCCATAGAAGTGGTAAAGGTCATCACTGGGGCAGTGAGTGTAGATCTAAGACAAATGCTCTCAGACAGCCTATTTCTTCCTGCTTCTCGGGAAACTCCCTGCGGGGCCAGCCCCTGGCCACAACATCCCCCAGGAGAAACACAGGAGCAATAAGGTTTGTTCCCTCCCAAACTCCCAACCTACCACAAAATCCTTCTCCACAATTGCCTCCCTCCAACTAGCCACCCCAGGCAGCGCAAAATTGGACCTCTGTGCCACCACAGTTACAATATTAGACTCAATGCAAGGGCCCCAGATAATACCCACTGGAATTATGGGTCCCCCTCCATCTCATACATGTGCCCTTATTCTTGGAAGAGCCTCCACTACCATACAAGGTGTTCAGGTCTTCGCGGGCATTAATGATAATGATTTCACTGAAGAAATAAAAATACTGGCCACTGCTATTAATGGAGTTGCCGCCATCCCAGCAGGAACAAGACTTGCACAATTAATTCTCCTTCCCTTGGATTCAGGAGGCATTTCCACCACCCAAACCTACCTCGGGGGGCTGCCTTCTTAGGCTTCTCTGATGTGTATTGGGTTCAACCCATTTCTCACAATAGACCCACCCTTACCTTACTTACTGAAGGAAAGGAATTCCAAGGAGTTCTAGATATTGGAGCTGATGCCACAATTATTTCTCAAAAATACTAGCCATCAGGTTGGCCCCTCACTCCATCCTTGACTGACCTTAAAGAAATAGGAAAATAAAAAAATCCTCTGGTCAGCTCAAGGTCTATTAGCTGCACTGATAAAGATGGTAATAAGTCAACTGTCACTCCTTTCGTTGATTCTGACCTCCCTGTTAACGTATAGGGTGGAGATATTTTGAGTCATTGGAAGTTATTCTCGCCAGTCCCAATTCCATGGTGACTCATCAAATGCTTCCTATGAATTTTGTTCCTGGTACAGGCCTGGGGATACTGAAACAAGGACTGGTGGAGCCTATACAACCCATAAAAAAAACAAATACATGTGGACTTGTGTATTCAGATTTTTAGTGTCGGTCCCTGACCCTCCTGTACCCCATGCAGAAAAAATTATTTGGGAGACTCAGACTCCTGTGTTGGTGGATCAGTGGCCCCTTACCCAAGAAAAATTGGAGGCTGCCTCCACGTTAGTGCTGGAACAGCTGGCAGCCGGCCATGTAAAGCCCTCAACCTCACCATGGATTACTCCTATTTTTATTATCAAGAAAAAATCAGGCAAGTGGCGCCTTTTACAATATTTGTGTGCCATTAATAAAGTTATGTGCCTGATGGGAGCACTACAGCCAGGCATTCCCACACCAGTGGCGATTCCAAAAACCTATTGTAAAATGGTTATTGACTTAAAAGATTGCTTTTTTACCATTCCTTTACATCCTGAGGATAGACCCTATTTTGCCTTTAGTCTCCCTCGCATTAATTTTCTGGGCCCTATGCAGAGATTTCAATGGAAGGTTCTTCCCCAAGGTATGGCCAACAGCCCTAGTCTTTGCCAAAAATACGTTGCTCAAGCAGTAGACCCTGTGAGAGAGCGATGACCACAAAATTATTTTTTACATTATATGGATGATTTGTTAATTGCTGCACCTAATACCCATGACCTTAATAATTGTTACTTGGACTTTTACAAAACCTCACTACCTTGGCACTACAGATAGCTCCAGATAAGTTTCAAACACAGGACCCTTATACCTATTTGGGCCTTAAACTTCAAGATAATCAGATCCAAATTCCTAAAATACAACTATGTGTGGACCATATTCACACACTTAATGATTTTCAAATATTACTGGGGGATATTCAATTGCTAGGAACATATTTAAAATTACCCACTTGTGTACTTTTGCCCCGTAATGATATTTTGATAGGTGATTCCCACCCCTCCTCCCCTCAAAAGCTTACTCCCGAGGCATGACATGCATTAAACCAAGCCACAGAAGTCATTGCCCAAAAGTTTGTTACACAAATTTCTTATAACCTTCCTCTGGTTCTGGTTATTTTCCACACTCCTCATACACCCACAGGAATATTTTGGCAGCGAGATCCACATTTTAAAAATAAAAGCTGCCCCTTGCTTTTGGTCCTTGTACCCACCACATCCTCCAAGGTTATTACTGTTTATCTTGCTCAGGTAGCTTCTCTTATTTTTAAAGGTCATTTGCTTTCTCGACAACATTTTGGCAAAGACCCTGATAATATTTTAATTCCATATACTAAGGACCAAACCCTTACTACAATTTTTTACTACAGACATGGATGAATGGGATATTGCCCTATCAGGCTTTTTGGGAACAATTCATAACCACATCCCCAATGACCCCCTTTTAAATTTTGTCCAGTTACATCCATTTATTTTTCCCAAAATTACTCAAAAGGCTCCCATTCCTCAATCCCTTACCTTTTTTACAGATGGTTCCAGTAATGGCCGTGCAGTCTTTGTTGTCAATAACAAGCCTACCACCTTTGATACTGTCTATCAGTCAGCTCAGTTTGTGGAATTGTTCGCCATAACACAAGTTTTAATAAAGTTTTTTGATAATCTTGTTAATATTTATACAGACAGTGCCTACATTGCTCATTCTGTGCCCTTCTGGAGATTTCACCCACCATTAAGGCTTCTTCCAATTCCCCCTTTCTGTTTCACCAGCTTCAGCAGCTAATTCAGGCCAGAAAACATCCATTTTCCTTAGGACACATCATGACACACTCTGACCTTCTGAGCCCTCTAACACAAGGTAATGCCCAAGCTGATGCAGCAACACGTTCCATCTTTCCAATTTTTGTTGGCTCCATTCAAAAGGCCATGGAGTTACACAATCTTCACCATCTAAATTCCCAGAGCCATCGATTACTTTGGAAAATTACCAGGCAACACGCATGAGAAATAGTAAAAGCATGCCCTGCTTGCACTGTCTCCCTCCCCATTCAACACTTGGGAGTTAACCCCCGAGGATTACTGCCCAATCAGATTTAGCAAATGGATGTTATTCATTTTCCTGAATTTTGAAAAACCAAATATATATACGTTTCTATAGATACCTTCAGCGGCTTTATTTTTGAATCACCACATTCTTGAGAGGCTACCAAAGATGTCCTTTCTCATCTTGTTTCAGCCTTTTTCGTAATGTGTAAACCAATACATATTAAAACAGATAAATGTCCTGCATATACCAGTGCCAAGTTTAAACAGTTTTGTGCTACCTTGCAATTTTGTCATACTACTGAAATTCCATACAACACTCAGGGCCAAGGCATGTGGAACTTGCCCAGCTTACCTTAAAGACTTGGCTATCCCGTCTTAAGGCTTCCGCCCTTGTATTTACCACTCCCAGGGATCGCCTTAACCATGCATTATTTGCCCTTATTTTTCTTACCCTAGACAGTGAAGGCCATTTGGCCACAGACATACACTGGCATCCTTCATCCAATTCTGTTCGCACACCTGTTATGTGGTGCAATCCCATTACAAATAAATGAAAACGCCCACATCCTATCCTCATCAGGGGATAAGGCTCAGCTTGTGTTTTGGACCAAGAGCAAGCATCCCCAAGATGGTTACCAGAATGCCTGGTTAAACAGGTAAATTACTTACCTCAACCCAGGGACGGAGGCCCTCCCCCTGAGGACAAATTTTCCTCCATTTCAGATACAGCCAACAATCTGTGCGAGGATCCTGCTTAAGGCACTTCTGCTGAATAGGTTTGAACACAGAGGCCTTGGACCTCTAATTTCCAACATCATGGGGTACCTTTTTGCCCCCCCCCCGTGAATGCAAAGGAGGATTTTGGACTGAGGCTCCCACTAATTGGACTCAGACTGCTGACTGCATGACTAAGGTGACTTACCTCCGTGCCAAGGTTGACCATAATCTCGGAGGAGTTCATCAGCCTAAATGGGTATGTGTTAACAAGCCAAAGATTATTCCCCCAGTACAAGTAAAGCTCTCCAAAATTGTTCTGCAACTTGTACGCATACCCAGGCGATGCATGTCTCTTGTAATGCGTTGGCTTCACTTTGTGTTAATAAACAGGGAGAACAATTTTTTGAAGCCTCCCTAACTAAAACTCATGCAGCAGGGGGACCACTATTCATTATACCCCCATTCTCTTTGACCATGGAGGAGATGGCAAATACACCAAGCTACAGTTAGCTGGGTGCCAAGGCACTGTCGGAAAACCTTCCTACTGGCCCATTAAGGCCCCTACAGGGGTCTCTGATGGTGGAGGACCCACTTATTCTGTCAAGCATCCTCAGACAATCAAACTTTTGAAACCCCAAATCCCTGAGCTCACATATCATCCCTTAATGTAGCCTAAATCCCAGTTCCCAGGTTTAGATACCAATACATTAGATATTTTGCAAACTACATTCTCCTAGCTTAATAATTCGAACCCCACCCTTGCTGGTGATTGCTGGCTCTGCATGACAACAGGGGCAATCATGCCTATGGCAGTTCCTATTAATTCTATCATGGACAATGATAATACATGCCAACCCGGATTTCCCTTTAAAGTACAGCCTATAGGCACTTTTACATTATTTCTTTTAGGCGCGATGCAGAATAATACCTATGATATTGATGTTCGACTTACTTCCTTTGGAAATTGCTCAACAGTATAAAATTATTCCTCACCCACCCCATCTCTTTGTCCCTCCAATGGCACAGTTTTTATGTGTGGAGGAAACTCGGCCTTCCCACGCTTCCAGCGAATTGGACCATTGGTTGTGTTCTTGCTTTATTACTCCCTGATATAACTATTGTCCCAGGAGATGAACCTCTACCAATTACTAGCCTAGACACTTTAGTCAAAAGACATAGGTGGGCAATACAGGCTTTACCACTCATTGCCAGCCTTGGAATAACAGCTGCTGTGTTCACAGGTACAGGGGCTTAGGCACGGCTATTCACTCTTACCATCGCCTGTCTCAACAACTTATAAATTATGTACAAACTTTATCAGGAACCATTAAAGATTTGCAGGACCAAATAAATTCCCTGGCAGAAGTGTTCCTTCAAAACAGACGAGGCTTAGATTTGCTGACAGCTAACCAGGGAGGTATTTGCTTAGCCTTAGGGGAACGATGCTGCTTTTATGCAAATAAATCAGGCATAGTACGCATTAAAATTAAGCAGCTTCAAGAAGATCCAGAAAAGAGACAAAGGGAACTATTTGAAAATCCCCTCTGGATTGGGCATAATGGATTTCTACCCTACCTTCTTCCCCTATTAGTCCCTTTGTTGGGTTTACTTTTAATGGTGTCCATAGGCCGCTGCATTATAAAGAGGCTGGTACAATTTATTAAAGAACAGATTAATATTTTGGTTTCTAAGCCCATACAGGTCCACTATCATGGTCTGGAGATGGAAGACAGCACTGCCAACATTTAAAAGAATGTTCAACCCTTCTCACAGGCTTATTAAGTTTACATCCCCACAGATCTCTCTTTCTTACAGAAAACTATAAGTAACATCTCTGAGCAGCCATCTTCTACCCTTGCAATAAGGGTTCGTTCTCCATGGGCCCCTCCGCTTGGGGGAGGACACACCCTTGGAATGAGCACGTTAGGCCATAATAACGGAGGGTCCAGGAAGGACTGCAGGAGGATGGATCCACGGATCCCCAAACACAAGACCTCTGAATGACACGCTCTGGTGCATGGCGGTTGGCATGCTATCCCCTCAAAGACGTCTCCTCCAAAAACATGCCAAAGCCAACACGAAATCTCCTAGGAAAGATGCTCGCTCAAATCAGGAGATATTCTAAGGCATCCTAGAGAAACAGAGCCACTATCACCCCCTAAATCCATGGCCTGTAAGGTATGGTCGAATATTTTATATAACAAAAGGGGAGATGTCAGGGGCTAGAAGGAAGTTCTCCTTCAAAAAATAGACTGACACAAGAAACAGCCCCCTGGGACACAACCTGCCTGGGAGACATCCCACAGCCATCTATCTCCTTTTGACATCCGGCTACCATCTGTCTACCTGAAACATCCTGAGGTTATCTCACCCTGGGAAGACATCCAGCAACTGCTGATAAGAGAGCTTTCCCATCCGCAGCATATAAATACCCTATGAGAATAATAAAAGTTTGCAGCATGATCAGAACTCCTGTCTTACTGTCATCTCTCGTGTCTCTTGTCCCTTCATTCCTCCCCAACTAGGATCGACACCCAAGTTGATGTGTCCTGCCAGCCGGGCCATCTGAAACTAACCCATACCCTCCTAGACTCTGATGACAAATCCTAATATGATGGAGAAAAATAACCCAAACAGAATAGAAATACAAGCAGTTCAGAGGAGGCATGGTGTATAGTTGCACTTGCCTTTTGCATGATATAGGGTAGGTGTTATAAATCTAGTTAATTTTTAATTGAAATAGTTCTCCATGTGTTTTTAAAGTTAACAAATATTTGAATTCCTGTCTCCCTTTCTCTGTAGCC
Source organism: Callospermophilus lateralis (assembly GCF_048772815.1). Classification (NCBI taxonomy): domain Eukaryota; kingdom Metazoa; phylum Chordata; class Mammalia; order Rodentia; family Sciuridae; genus Callospermophilus; species Callospermophilus lateralis. The sequence goes on along the minus strand of NW_027511047.1, from coordinate 137,690 downwards.
GATTCAGCACATGTATTTTTATATGCACATATAGAATCCTACCTGGTATCAGATGTACATTCTTGTGAGGTGGCTGACTTGGAAGATACAAATTGTGAGAAGAGATCACTCCTCCTAAACGCTGTTGGAACAGAAAATTCAACCTATGGGTGAGCCTCCTAGTAGAACAACATTATACATAAATCCATGTTCAGTAAATTAAATATTTTTGCATCTGTGGATGATATATACTTCATGATGAATTTCGATTGGCATATATATTGCTACATTTTATTGTCTGGGTGTGTGTGTTGTGTGTGTGTGTGTGTGGGGGGGGATATATATATATATATATATATATATATATATATATATATATACACTCTCCAAATATTTGAAAATATGAAATATATGTGTCTTACATATACTACCTAAATTCATTCATGTTCATGTATGTGGATTTATAATCAACTTTTCACAATATTATTCTCAGAAATATTCATCCACCTGAATTACATATTTGTTTTCTAGTACTGAAAACTAACTTCAGTGAGTGGTGCATACAATCCTAATATTTCTACAGTAACTGACCCAGTTTAACATCAATGCAACTAGATTCCTCGTGGATATGATGTCTATGTTGAAGTTCATTTTATTCAACACTGGTACATTACTATTTGTTCAGTTTATACACATCATAGGATATATATTTCATCAACAACTTCAATAATTTATAGGATTTTGATTCACTTTCAATCATTTCCTGATTCAGAACACATATATTCCTCCAGGTTACTTGATTGTTTTTTCATGAGACTTCTTTCCAAATGCTTTTATTTTCGATTTCCATAATCATTTTGAAGAAAAACTGACACACTCTTCATGATAGACCATAACCCTAATATTACCATTAGATGTATTTCTGGTTGGAATGAATGATTGCATATAAATATACGATTTTCTGTTTATTTTCAGATATCAATTCAATCGAATATTTAAAGTTGGAACAAGTTATAATATTTAATCACAGTATCGTCTATTCATAAATTATCTCTATGTTCATAGACACAGAGTAAATCTATTTGTAACCCCAATACTAATTTTTTCATCTTCAAAATGTTGCTCCCAGAAATGGTGGAAGAAATACTCATGTCACCTAATCTACATATACATTTTATCACAGTAATATTCTGGACACAAAAAGAAGAGGTCACACTTATGATTGTATCAAAGCCTAAATGAAAAGTGAGCATATATTACTGAAAACATTCATGTCCAGTGTGCCTAATGCTCTCAAATGTCAATCCTATTGGTGACTACATATTTGTTTCTTCTTAAGACTATATTTTGAACCTCAACCCTGTTGCAAATGTCTAATCCTATCACTCAATTTATAATTTGCCTGATTTCCTAATGTCTCTATTGATGTCTGCTTACCTAAATATTTTCCCCAGTTCACCATTGTGACTGACCCTTCACGTGTGCTGACATTTACATTCACTCTCTACCCGATACACTATTGCTAAAGAACTTTTGGTCCAAATTCTGTACTCAGTCTTCTTCTGAAACTTATCGAATATCTTCCTAATCATACCGACTATCCCTGTTCTAGTGGATGTTCACTTCTACATTCAATCATCCAAGGTACAAGGTCCTATGCCATTGATTATCGTTTTATTTGAAACACCTGTGCAGAACGTATATCAAAGCTAAGTATCCCAATCAATAGCGCAATGCCATTCTGGACTTCAAATCTTACCTAGATTTTTGTTTTCATACTTATATTTCAGCTATATATTCTTATAAATATCACAGGTTCCCAATACCATTATTCATCAATTAGAATAATTCCTAACCCAAATCAAACCTGTTATTAACCCTAACCATACACTGTTCCCTCAATCTAACTTTACAGAAGAGGAGGGACCAAGTTTGTCTTACAATACAGGAATGTAGAAAATCTTCCACCTGTTGTAAAACTCAAAGGTCCATGAAGAAGTGATCCCTGGAGAACATGTAGGCAGCCATGAAGGACCTGAGAGAGCAAATGTCATCTTCCATTGCAAACAACCTGGTCAGGATGAAGGGTTGTGTCTGAATCAGCCTCTCTGTTCATAATGTAGAGAAGATGGACACAAATAGTCCTGTTTGGAGAGCTGTTCCTGGGTGCCTTTGGTTCATATACCATTCTAACTTGTGAAAGTGTCACAGGAAGTAGGAGAAGCCTCGATCTCATGGGACCCTTGGAAGCAACTGTTAGGACAAAGTGGTTGCCAAAGCAGTGACCTCATTCAGTTCCTGAAGGAAGTGACCTCACCTCACTTCCTTGGTCATGGAACTCTCGGTACTTGGGATCCAGGAAGCAAGGTACCAAGAGCCTGTCCCAGTCCCAGTCCCAGTGGGCTCACTTGTTTGGATTTACCAAGGACAGAGTCAGTCTTTCATGGTACCTACAGATATGAGGATGGCCAACTGCCAGGAAAACTCAGAAGAGGGGCCTTTTCTGAGAAAGCAGATAGTGGCTCACCGCTGGCTCCTGACAAGATCACAGAGTTGGTGATTTCCGGGGATCATAAGTTGGCCCACCAGTCAGAAGACACTCTGAATAGTCACAGATATACTTTGTAGAAGGTGGTGCCTCTGTGGTTGTCGGTGTGGGTTTTTTGGTTTTGTCTCATGTTCTGAGAATAGGTAGAAAAGGCGGTTTGTTTGATTTGGAGTGAACTGTTTATAGTAAGTCGTTTGGCAAGCAAGAGTTCCTATGTCTGTGTATCCCACTGTGTCCATGGTTTTAGACATTAGAAAACAGAATGCATCAATTGTTGTGTCCTGTCTAGTAGAAAGCTTCCCAGCATTCATCCTGCCGAATTTATGAATGGATTTCAGCTTGCCTTATCGATGAGCAACATGTGGTATCTTCCAAAATTCCTGCATTCTTCATGAATTCTGGCTACTCTCCAGAATAGGCTCATGGTTTTGTGTCCAAGATATGTAGCAGTTCCAAGCCCTGTGACATGGCCATGTACTGGATAGCTGAAGGGAATGTCGAGCATCTCAAAAAACTCAGATATAAGTGTGACCATGATAGTCTAAGTGGAGAAACCCTGCTTTGGGCCTTTTGCTTACCTATTGTTCTGTTGCCCTGAATGTCAGGAAGGTCTTTGCCTCAAGACATTCGTTTGTGAAGCCTGAAGAAAACAGGTTCAAATGGAAATGAATGGACATCACCTGTGGATCTTTGCTTAATTCCTTTGGAAATTGAAGTGTCTGAATCAGCCTCTTGGCCCTGTGTGGGGCGGTGGCTTAGATTCTCAACCCCTGAAGAATCTAAAGAAACATCACATGTGTGCATCCAAAACAAAAATGGCCAAAAGTGCAGTTATTGTGGATGAAGTCTCTCCCCATTCTCTGTGAGGTTCCTGACCTCCATCAAGTTAGAATAGGGATCCTTTGGGCCAAATCATTTCTTCAAAGCCCTAAAGAGGCTTGCCCATAATTGCTTGAATTTTCCCGTGACTACAATTCACATAAAGAATCCAAACTGCACAGTCAATACGCCTCAAATTGGAGAAACAGAGAAGTATTAACAGCAGGCCTATATGAACACTCCTGGTTCACAGGAGTGGTGTCCAGGCCACCCTGAATTTAGGCAAATTAGGGGCAAGAGAGATTATTTAGGAGACTGTCTTGAGCTTCGCCCCTCGTGGAAAATTCCAGCGATAGGTTATGATGAGTGTCTATATAAAAGAACATGAGGGCCATGTGGGAGTGTTTTGGTTTTAATTGTGGTTGTTAGTGTGGTGGTTGGAAGAGATGACTGGGTCCACCTTGACATGAACTCTGGTGTTTTTCCCCTTAGAGACTGAGTTCTGGAACTGACCTCAGAAAAGTATTGCCATTAATTGTGTTGGGATTTTAGGAGGCCATGCATGAGAGTCGCCCTTGGAAACTGAGATCAAGGCCGAGGGTGGCTTTCAACAGATCACTAGGAATCACAGCCAAGATATCACATAATTTTATTCTGAAAGACTTGGCAGCCATAGTTGAGAGTCAAAAGACACATGGACCTCACATTGTAGAACTCAATGGGCCTGGCTTCATTTGACCTTTTGGCCATTCTTTGGGAAGAATTACCTGTGAGATTTCTCGAGAGCTTTCATTGAAATGAGCTTCATCAAGATTAATGGTTCTGGAATGAACTGAAACTCACAGTGCCTCCAACGTCATTGTTGAAATATGGCTAGAAAAATACCATGAAATTTTTGAAATTTCCATGACCAGCTGGCACAGGAGAACCTTTGGATGTCCTGTTGCTGATCATGAGTATAACAGACAGTGCCTTGATTGACTGGTTTTAATAAAAATTGTGTAAAACAGAGATGCCAATAAGTTGGAGCCTGATGATTAGTGGGCCTAGAGCATTGGTAGGCAGGTGTGTGATAAAACATCTGTAGTGGGGCCATGTGGATCTGCCATTGGCTTCCAAATTGCGTGTGACTGACATGATGCAGCCAGCAGTCCCTTCTAAGTAAAGGCATGTTGTTATATGGAGAGGTTTCAGGGCAATGTTCAGAATCGATTTGCTATGGTCAATGGGGCAAGCTATATGATATAGAAGCATGGTTGGTGCATTCTCCTGCAGAAATTGAAATACCACATGTGACAGAACTCCCTCCTGCACTGTGTCCCAGTTGAACTCCGTGTATTTCATGAAGCAAATACCAAACTCCCATTGTTGCAGGAAGAAACACCATGAAAATTGCAACAATGGGAGTTTGACTATTGGCTTCATGCAATCACACGGAGTTCAACCTGGGCCACAGTTTACCTACAAAGATCAAATTCAGGACTGGTGTCTCATGTTAATTGGAAAATAAGAAACTATGTTTTACAGGTCACATAGGTGCAGACCCAGCTTTGATGATCTCAGTACAAAGGAAGCTAAAGCTCCTGATAACAACATATGTTTCAAGTGCCCAACCTCAGAGGCAATTTCTCAAGAAGTCTTTAGGCCAGCAGAGCTCCATGTTTATGGAGTGTTCACCCTGTCCCTTACTTTTGGAAACTCCTGTACCACCTTCAAGGTAGTGAACTCCTTAGCATATTCCATTCCAGATAAGTATTCACTGATTTTCTAATTCTTCTCCTCTAATTATGTCTTACTTGGGGCGAAGATAATGTCAAGCCATTGTTCTGGAGGAGTGGGAAGATTTTGTGTGGCACATATTTGCATACACATTGGATACATTTTCCAATTTTCCATTCGAAATACTGAATCCCTGACTCTAACCCCTACCATACTAGACTCTGACTAGTAATCGTAATATGATAGAGAATAATATCCAAAACAGAATAGAAATACAAGCAGTTCAGAGGAGGCATGGTGTATAGTTGGAATTGCCTTTTGCATTATATAGGGTAGGAGTTATAAATCTAGTCATTTTTTGTTGAAATAGTTCTCTGTGTGTTTTGAAAGTTAACAAATATGTGAATTCCTGTCTCCTTTTCTCTGTGGCCTATTCAGCACATGTAATTTTACATGCACATATAGAATTGTACCGGGTATCACACGTACATTTTTGTGAGGTGACTGACTTGGCAAATACAAATTGTGAGAAGAGATCACTCCTCCTAAATGCTGTTGGAACTGAAAATTCAACCTATGGGTAAGCCTCCTAGTTGAACAACATTATACATAAATCCATGTTCAGTATATGAATATTTTGGGGTCTGTGCATGATATGTATTTCATGATGAATTTCGATTGGCATATATATTGCTAGTTTTTAATGTCTGTGTGTGTGTGTGTGTGTGTGTGTATATATATATATATATATATATATATATATATATATATATATACTCTCCAGATTTTTCAAAATATGAAATATTTGTGTCTTATTTTGCACTCCCTAAATTCATTCATATTCATGTATGTGGATTTATAATCCACTTTTTAAAAAATTATTCTCAGAAATATTCATCCACCTGAAATACATATTTTTTCCTAGTACTGAAACAGTTTTCAGTAAATGGTGCATCCAAATCCTAATATTTCGGCATTGCAAGATGGTTGTGAAGACAGTGTATCACACCCAGTGTACCCTGCCACTGCGCAAGTGAATAACGAGTTAGAGGGATGAAAAACTATCTTGTTAGGATCTTACAGGAAAATGGGTGTTTACCAAAACCTAGAAGAATGATTTCCACCACCGAGGTCAGGTAATTGAGTCTCAAACACAAGCCACTTGTGCAACTGGAGATCCATTCTGATTGATCCGCGTGACCTGCCCTGTGTCTACAAATGGTGAGGCACCACCGAGAAGCGACCAGCAAGCAGGGAGAAACGTTGCTGCGGATTCTGTGGAATCATGCTGGCTGAGCATCCACTGAGCCCCCAGCTGAATTCGGGATTTCAGACGGGGAAGTTAGCAGTACATTTCTATGCCCCAAAGCGGAAACTCCACAAAGGAAACCAACAGCCACCATCTTGGAGAGCTGAAGTAACCACCACCACTCCCTGACAGATTGCAACAATAAAACAGGTGTGTGTTTCTCAGCTCATCTCACATACAGAGGGGAATTCGCATAAAATATCTCCTAGGCTTTTGGGGGAGGGATAATCAGAGCAAGTCTGCATAAAGACTGGGGGAAAACTAGAGGCACCTGACCTTCATCTCCCCTTCCCATCAGCGGCAAAAATGAAACTTGTCTAGCCAGTGCGGGGCGATGGGCAAGCGAAAAAAATTAAAACAATAGAGTTCCAGGGTTCCCAATAGACACCCTCCCCACCCAACAAACGGCAGACCCAGAGAACAGTTTGAGCTGCCGAGAAGCATCACTCAGGAGAAATCTGGTCTAGCAGGAGAAATCAGGACTAGCAGGATAAACCAGGGGACTAGAGGCCAGGCCCTCCTGACTGGTTGGCTGGAGAACGCCGGCCCACTGCCAGTGTGACTGGGCAACTGGAGACCACCTTCCTGCTGGCGCCAGCCCACCTGCTGACGCTATGTCTTGACGGCTGGAGAACGCGCGCCTGCCGGCGACCGAACGCACAACTGTGTGGCTAGAGATCACCCACCAGCCGAAGACAGACCACAAGCTGCGTGCGCTACTGGGTGGCTGGAGACTGCAGGCCTGCCAGCGACCGGGAGCTGAAACCAAACAGAGACAATCCAGTCCACCCACCCAATTCGGACACTCCGGCAAGGAGCCTGGGGCCCACCACAGCAGAGAGGTGACATCACTGGAGCTCGGCCGTCAGAATTCCTTAACAGCGGAATCCACTTAAGCAGGCATAGGCTACCAACATAAAGGAGAGAAAACAGAGATATATAAACCCATAACAAATCTATAGAAGAGAGCAGAAACACAGCAATCAAATAGAGCTGGAAAATGACGTGAACATCATGAAAAAACAAGGGAAAACAAGGTGTACAAACAATGAAGGACAACTTAATACTACAGGAGAACGTAGAAGCATCAGAAACAGGGATAGGGAAAAAAGTTAAGTCATACCTAAATCAGATGGAAAGGAATAAGAGAGAAGACATGAGGCAGCAAGTCTAAGCAATAAAAGTATATTTTGAAAATGAATTAAACAAACAAATTCAAATGGCAAAGAACAAGCTTTACAAGGAGATAGAGATCTTTTAAAAAATCATACAGTAATTCTAGAAATGCAGGAAACTATAAACCAAATTAAAAACTCAAACAAGAATATTACAAATAGACTAGATCAAGTAGAAGTCAGAACATCAGATAATGAAGACAAAGTTTGTCAACTTGAAAAGAATATAGTCAACACAGAAAACATGCTTAAATCCTATGAGCAACTATTCAAGAGATATGGGATGTCATAAAAAAAAAACAAAATTGGGAGTCATCGGGATAGAAGAAGGCATAGAAATTCAAACCGAATGAATGAACAACATATTAAATGAAATAATTCTAGAAAACTTCCCAGAGATGAAAGATGGAATGGATTGCCATATCCTGGAAGCCTACAGGACCTCAAACATTCAAAACCATAATAGACAAACTCCAAGACATATAATTATGAAGATAGCCAACATACAGAACAAGGAGAGAATATTAAAAGCTACGAAAGAAAGTAGGCAGATAACATTCAGGGGTAAACCAATAAGGTTAACAATTGATTTTTCATCACAGACTTTGAAAGCGAGAAGATCTTTGAACAATGTATTTCAAACACTGAAAAATAATGGATTCCAACCAAGAATACTGTATCCAACAAAATTAAGCTTCAGATTTGACAATGAAATTAAGTCCTTCCTGATAAATAAAAGCTAAAAGAATTCGCAGACAGAACACCAGCACTGCAAAGCATTTTGAGCAAAATACTACAAGAAGAGGAATTGAAAAATAGTGCCCAAAACTAACAGCGGGAGGTATCTCAGTAAAGGGGTAAGAAAAAAACCAAAAAGTAAAAACTACCCAAATTAAAATAAATAAATAAATAAACATGACTGGAAGTACAAATCATATTTCAATTGTAACCTTAAATGTTAAAAATCTAAACTCACCAATCAAGAGACATAGGCTAGTAACCTGGATCAAAAAAATAAATCCAACAATATGCTGCCTTCTGGAGACTCATATGAAAGGTAAAGACATACACAGGCTGAAAGTAAAAGGTTGGGAAAAATCATACCACTCATATGGCCCTCGGAAGCAAGCAGGAGTGGCCATACTCAAATCATATAAAATCAACTTCAAACCTACGTTAATCAAAAGGGATAAAGTAGGACACTATATATTGTTAAAAGGAACCATCCACCAACAAGACATAACAATTAACAATTGGTATGCTCCAAACAATTGAGCTGCAACGCTCATAAAACAAACTCGCCTCAAGTTCAAGAGTAAAATAGACTACAACACAATAATTATGGGTGACTTCAACACACCGCTATCGCCATTAGACAGATCCTCTATAAAAAACTGAATAAAGAAACTATAGAATTCAACAGCACAATCAATAACCTTGACGTAACCGACATATATAGAATACATCAACCATCATCAAGTGGATACACTTTATTCTCAGCAGCACATGGATCCTACTACAAGTTAGACCATATATTATGCCATTGGGCAACTCTTAGTAAATATAAAGGCGTGGAGAAAATACCATGCACCATATCTGATCATAATGGAATGAAACTGGAAATCAATGATAAAAGAAGGAAGGAAAAATCCTACATCACATGGAAAATGAACAATATCCTACTGAATGATCAATGGGTTACAGAAGACATAAAGGAGGAGATAAAAATATTTTTAGAATCAAATGACAATACAGACACATCATACTGGAATCTATGGGACACAAAGAAGGCAGTTTAAAGAGGGAAATTCATTTCTTGGAGTTCTTTCCTCAAAAAAAGAATAAAACAACAAATAAATAAACTCACAGTACACATCAAAAACCTAGAAAAGGAAGAGCAAAACAACAGCAAATGTAGTAGAAGACAAGAAATAATTAAAATTAGAGCAGAAATCAACGAAATTGAATAAAAAAAAAAACATTGAAAAAATTGATAAAACTAAAAGTTGGTTCTTTGAAAAAATAAATAAGATTTACCGGCCCTTAGCCATGCTAAGGATGAGAAGAAGAGAGACAACTGAAATTACTAACATACGGAATGAAAAAGACAATATCACAACAGACAGTACACAAATACAGAAGATAATTAGAAAGTATTTTGAAACCCTATATTCCAATAAAATAGAAGATAGTTAAAATATCGATAAATTTCTTAAGTCATACGATCTGCCCAGATTCAGTCAGGAAGACACACACAATTTAAACAGACCAAAAACAAAGGAAGAAATAGAAGAAGCAATCAAAATACTACCAACCAAAAAAAGCCCTGGACCTGATGGGTATAGAGCAGAGTTCAAAAAAACCTTCAAAGAAGAATTAATACCAATACTTTTCAAGCTATATCAAGAAATAGAAAAATAAGGAGCTCTTCCAAATTCGTTCTCGGAGTCCAAAATCACCCTGATCCCAAAACCAGACAAAGACACTTCAAAAAAGAAAACTACAACCAATATCTCTAATGAACTTGGATGCAAAAATTCTCAATGAAATCCGTGTGAATTGAATCCAAAAGCATATCAAAATAGTTGTGCACCATGATCAAGTAGGATTCTTCCCTGGAATGCAAGGCTGGTTCAATATACGGAAATCAATAAATGCTATTCACCACATCAATAGACTTAAGGACAAGAACCATATGATCATCTCGATAGATGTAGTAAAAACATTCGACACAGTTCAGCATCCCTTTATGTTCAAAACACTAGAAAAACTAGAAATAACAGGAACTTACCTCAACATTGTAAAAGCTATATATGCTAAACCTCAGGCTAGGATCATCCTAAATGGAGAAAACTGAAGGCATTCCCTCTGAAATCTGGATCAAGACAGGGATGCCCTCTATCACCACTTCTATTCAATTTAGTTCTTGAAATACTAGCCAGAGAAATTAGACAGACAAAAGAAATTAAAGGCATAAAAATAGGAAAAGAAGAACTTGAATTATCGCTATTTGTGGATGACATGGTAATATATTTAACAGACCCAAAAGGGTCTACAAAGAAATTGCTAGAGTTAATAAATGAAGGATATAAAACCAACACGCATAAATCAAAGGCATTCCTGTATATCAGAAACAAAACTTCTGAAATGGAAATGAGGAAAACCACTCCATTCACAATATCCTCAAAGAAAATAAGATACTTGGAAGTCAACCTAACAAAAGAGGTGAAAACCACAGAACCCTAAAGAGAGAGATAGAAAAAGATCTTAGAAGATGGAAAAATGTACCCTGTTCATGGATAGGCAGAACTAAATTCATTAAAATGGCGAAATTACCCAAAGTTCTATACAGGTATAACGCAATGCCAATCAAAATCCCAATGGCATTTCTTGTAGAAATGATAAAGCAATCATGAAATTCATATAGAAAAACAAAAGACACAGAATAGCAAAAGAAATTCTAAGCAGGAAGTGTGAATCGGGAGGTATAGCGATACCAGAGTTCAAACTTTACTACAAAGCAATAGTAACAAAAACAGTGTGTACTGGTACGAAAACAGGCAGGTGGACCAATGGTATAGAATGGAGGACAGAGAAACCAATCCACAAAATTACAACTTTCTTATATTTGATAAAGTGGCTATAAACATGCAATGGATGAAGGATAGCATCTTCAACAAATGGTGCAGGGAAAATTAGAAATCCATATGCAACAAAATGAAACTGAATCCCGTTCTCTCACCATGCACAAAAGTTAAATCAAAATAGATCAAGGAGCTAGATATCAAATCAGAGACACTGCGTCTCATAGAAGAAAAAGTTGGCTACGATCTATATACTGTGGGGTCAGGCTCCAAATTCTTTAATAAGACATCAATAGCCCAAGAGTTAATAACAAGAAAAAAACAAATGGGACTTACTTAAACTAAAAAGTTTTTTTTCTCAAGAAGAGAAACAATAAGAGAGGTAAATAGAGAGCCTACATCCTGGGAACAAATTTTTACCCCTCACACTTCAGATAGAGCCCTAATATGCAGAATATACAAAGAACTCAAAATATTAAACAATAAGATAACAAATAACCCAATCAACAAATGGGCCGAGGACCTAATCAGACACTTCACAGAGGAGGACATACAATCAATCAACAAGTACATGAAAAAATGCTCACCATCTCTAGCAGTCTGAGAAATGCAAATCAAAACCACCTTAAGATACCATCTTACTCCAGTAAGATGAGCAGCCATTATGAAGTCAAACAACAATAAGTGTTGGCGAGGATGTGGGGAAAAGTGTACACTTGTACACTGCTGGTGGGACTGCAAATTGGTGAGGCCAATTTTGAAAGAAGTATGGATATTCCTGGGAAAGCTGGAAATGGATCCACCATTTGACCCAGCTATCACCCTTCTTGGACTGTTCCCTGAGGATCTTAAAATAGCGTACTATAGGGATACTGCCACATCAATGATCATAGCGGCACAATTCACAATAGCTAGACTGTGGAACCAACTTCGATGCCCTTCAATAGATTAATGGATAAAAATAATGTGGCATCTATACACAATGGAGTATTACACAGCACAAAAATGACAAAATCATAGAATTTGCAGGGAAATGGATGGCATTAGAGCATATTATGTTAAGCGAAGCTAACCAGTCCTTAAAAAACAAATGCCAAATGTCTTCTCTGATATAAAGAGAGCAAATAAGAGCAGAACAGGGAGGAAGAGCATGAGGAAAATATTAACATTAAACAAAGACGAATGGGGGGAGATAAAGGGAGAGAGAAGGGAAAGCTTATGAAAATTGTAGGAGACCCTCAATGTTACACAAAATCGCATATAAAATGTTGTGAGGGGAAGTGGGGGGGAAACAATGGAGAGAATTGAACAATAGCAGATGAGGTAGAGAGGGAAGATGGGAGGGGAGGAGAGGGTGGATAGTAGGGGATAGGAAAGGTAGCAGAATACAACAGTCACTAATATGCCATTATGTAAAAGTGTGAATGTGTAACCGATGTGATTCTACAATTCGTATTTGGGGAAAAAATGGGAGTTCATAACCCAATTGAATCAAATGTATGAAAGATGATATATCTTGAGCTTTGTAATGTTTTGAACCACCAATAAAAATAAATAAATAAATAAAGTTTTAAAATTTAGTGGGAAGAAATCAGCTAAAAATGGGTTCAGATGTATTCATTTTGCTATGCAGAAACTTTGTTTTGTGTAGTTGTAAATATCACAAATTTATTTTACCAGAAAATGCACATAAATTGAGATGAAAGGATAATTCACCTATCTTCATGAAAAATTCATAGCATTTTCTACACTTTTCATACTTCATTTTATTCGTGAATATTTTGACATGGACAAGGTCTAGTCTTAGGCTATTCTTCCAGAATACTACCTCATCTGACAAGTTCGTACAATGTGTTGGATTGTTCTTTTCATCTTTTATTTAATAGTTTCTAGCTGATAATGTGTATTTTTCTTATCTTTATTTGGACATTATCTTTGCATTTTATGTTTTACTGGGGAAGAGACTCATCAAAAGCTCTTTATTATATGTATCAATAATCAAACATTTAGAGCATGCAATTATTCTTAATTTTGCATGAAAATAAATTTGTACCATTTTTCTTATAAAGATGTAGTATTATTAATAATGTCCCTACTCTAATAAGTAACTACTTACAAGAAGAATTAAACAATTGACTTTATATCAATTATGAACATGAAAAGTACTAAAATAAGTATTTGGCAATTAATACACAATTGATAGAAATAGAAATCACAAGAACGCCATTTAAAATGTCAGTGCATATGGTCCTTAAATAATAGGTTGTTCAAATAAAATTTCTCTAATTCATAAGAGTTAATATGTCATATTACAGCTTAATGTGATATAAAACCTTAAATTATCAGTATTGATAAATAAGAATCATACCTTTTTACTTAAATATGTTTATTTGACTTTCACTGTAAGATGTTAATTATGGAAGAATTGAGAATTAAGAAAGACTTGGTCTATATTATTTCTAACAGGAAAATCAAAGTACTTTTAAATATATATGTATATATATAATATATGTAATGCATATGCATGAATATAGATACATATGTGTAATAAATGAATTGTAATATATCTATCAGGTGATTATAATTTTTAGATTTTCTCAAGAAAAAGAATGACTATAAAAAACAGTCTTAAACTTAAATTTCATAGCATACTACTGTTTGTAATGACATGAGAGAAAAAGAGATATGGAGGGGAAACGAAAAAGGAAGGGAGAGAAGGGGGAAAATGGGGAAGAAAGTGAGTAAAGAAGAGGGACATGAGTGTATGATGTTAAGATAAAAGTGGAGGGGCTGGGTTTGTGGCTCAGTGGTAACATGCTTTTCTAGCATGTGTAAGGCACATGGTTCTATTCTCAGCACCACATACAAATAAACAAAATGAAGGTCAATCAACAACTGAAAAAAGAAAAAAGAAAAAAGAAGAAATATTACGAAAATTCCAAGCTTTGATGAATGTTAAATAAAAAAAATATGTTACATAGCCTTATGTAATTTTAGACTATCCAAAATAGTCACTAAATGTTAGATTATTAGTGCTATAACTAAAAATCCATTGATCTTTCCTCTACATTCTGTGGCATGCTAGTGCTAAAATAAATTATATTATTAATCCCCCCCAAAATCCTAATATTTCTACAGTAACTGACCCAGTTGAACATCAATGCAAGTAGACATGATGTGCATTTTGACGTTCATTTTTATTCAACACTGGTACATTACTATTTCTTCAGTTTATGCACATCATAGCATATATGTCTCATCAAAATTTCGCAAATTTATAGGCATTTGTTTCACTTTCAATCACTTCCTGCTTGAGAACACATGTATTCCTCCATGTTTCTTGACTGCTCTTTTCATGAGACTTCTTTCCAAACACATTATTTTCGATTTCCATTATCACATTTGAAGCAAAACTCACAAACCCGTCACAATAAACCATAACACTAATATTACCATTAGATGTGTAACTGGTTGGAATGAATGGTTCTATATCAATATAAGATTTCTTACTTAGTTTCAGATATCAATTCAATCCATTATTTAAAGTGGAACCAGTTATATTATTTATTCACAGTACAGTCTATTCACGAATTATCTCTATATTCATAGACACAGGTACACCTCTTTGTACCCCCAATACTAATTTATACATCCTCAAAATATAGCTCCCAGAAATGGTGGAAGAAATACTCATGTCACCTGATCTACATATACATTTTATCACAGTAATATTCTGGACACAAAAAGCAAAGGTCACACTTATGATTGTACAAAACCTAAATGGAAAGTGAACATGGATTACTAAAAACATCCATGTCCAGGTTGCCTAATGCTCTCAAATGAAAATCCTATTGGTGACTACATATTTGTTTCTTCCAAAGATTATATATTCAAACTCAACCATGTTGAAAATGTCTAATCCTGTCACTCACTTTATACTTTGCCTGATTTTGTAATGTCTCTATTGATATCTGCTTTCCTACATATTTTCCCCAGTTAATCATTGTGACTTCCTCGTCACATGTGCTGATATTTACATTCACTCTCTTAGCGATACCCTACTTCTAAAGAACTTTTGTTCCAAATCCTACACTCATTCTTCTTCCTAAATTTACCAAATATCTTCCTAATCCTACCGACTATCACTTTTTGACTGGATGTTCTCTTCTACATTCAATCATCCAAGGTGAAAGGTCCTATGCCATTGTATATCGATTTATCTGAAACATCTGTGCAGAATGTAATTCAACGCTAAGTATCCCAATCAAGGGACAAATGACCTTCTGGGCTTCAAATCTTACTTAGATTTCTGTTTTCGTACATATATTTCACCTCTATATTCTTGTAAATATCACAGGTTCCCAATACCATTATTCATGCAGCAGAATGGTTCCTAACCCATATCGAACATGTTAATGACACTAATCATACACTGTTCCCTCAATCTAACTTTGCTGAAGAGCAGCGACAGTGTTGGTCTTACAATACAAGAATGTATGGGATCTTCCACCTGCTGAGAACATCAAAGGTACGTGCAGAAATGATCTCTGGAGAAGATGTAGGCAGCTATGAAGGACCTGAGAGAGCAAAAGACATCTCCATGGCAAACAACCTGGAAGGATGAAGGAATGTGTCTGAATCAGCCTCACTCTTCTTAATGTAGAGTAGACCAAACCAGGCCTGTGTGGAAAGCTCTTCCCAGGTGCGTATGGTTGATATACCATTCTAACATATGAAATTGTCACAGGAAGTAGGGGCAGCCTCCATCTCATGGAACCCTTGGAAGCAACTGTTAGGACAAAGTGGTAGCCAAGGCAGTGACCTCATTCAGTTCCTGAAAGAAGTGACCACACCTCACTTCCTTGGTGATGAAAGTCTCTGAACTTGGGATCCAGGAAGCCAGGCACCCAGAGCCATTACCAATCCCAGTCCCAGTGGTCTCACTTGTTTGAATTTACCAAAGACAGAGTCAGTCTTTCTTCTTACCTGTTAAGGTCTGTAAACAAGTCAGATTGGCACCTGTTATTTTGCTGGAGAAATGTTAGAGTCTGTAAACAAGTCTGGATGGCGCCTGGCAAAACGCCAGAGGGAGTGGTTTGTGAAGTAACAAAAGCGAGCCATTAAGTGTGAAGATTCCTTATTGGTTGACTGCTGTATCTATTTTATGCTAATGAGATAGGCTGTGTAAAATGTATAAATATCGCTCAGATCTTACAATAAACGGCTCTCATTCCTGCTGCATCAACATACACAAGTTATTCGTCACCCCCCAGGTTATTCTGCTGCAGCGGGACTGCGGCAGATGGTGGCCCGTTACGGGGAGCCCTGGGACACTCACGGGTAAGGGTCGAAAAAAGCTTTCTGTCCATAGATAGGACGGGAGCAATCTGCTCGTCCCTAGGCAGATAGGGCGATAGGAAAAATGACCATTTCGAGAAAATGGAGAAGATTGATGCGGTATGTTTGTGTCTTGTTTTGTCTTGAAATGTTGTATTGTCTTTGTGATGAAAATATGGAAGGGGTGAGAAGTAAATTGATAAGAGAAAAAGGCACCCCAGTGGAACCAAGAATAGTTAGGGCATGTGTTGATAAAAGCCCAGAAACTCTAGTCAGAAAGAAAAAGAAAGTTCAGAAGAAGAAGGATTATCAGGAAAAAAGTTGCAGCAAAAGGCTATTACTGAATACTTTTCGATACTGGAGGGTGCGTGAAATGACAAGGCGGCTGCCACCTGCCCAAGCCGATCATGGTGCAGTAAGAATTTTCCAAGAGGCAGTTGAGGGCTCTTCCCTGCCCCCCTGCCCGGGGGAGCGGATCACCACTGTGAGCCCAAATCTAGACCTGACCTGGAGGCACAGTCTCGTAGGCTTTTGCTCCCTGTGCCCGGAAGAAGTTTTAGCCCAGGACTCTCCCTGGGGCCATCTGGGGCTGCCCAGGATGCTACAGCTGGCAGAAGATGCCACTGGCATCCCTGAAGTTTGATCATTTCCAAGGCCAGTAACTACAATGGGTCTCCCACACCTGCAGGCTGATGAGTAATGAGTACTATTAAGGCTTATTTCAAATGTAAAAAAACTTGAGATAATGTAATAAAATTGTTCAGAAGGTTGTTTTCTTAATGAAATGCTACAGGATTTTCTTTAGCCATCCGGAGTTCCTGCCTTCGTCCAAGTGCCGGTGAAAACAAAGGGGGAAGAATTTACAATGTTGCTGAGAACTGGAGGAAACTTCGGCTGAGAACCCGAGGAGACTTCGGAGCTATCGCTGTTTCTGCTACTACAACTTAAGCTAGCTGCCTGGAGAACTTACCTGGACTGTGAATTACCTGAACTCTGAGTTAATCTATTGAGACATTGCTTTATCTGGACTGAGACAACAGACTGTAATCTACAACAACTTGTAACTCGGTATCTTTGCTAACGGTGTCATTGCTGGTATAAGTTTTCCAAGGGCTTCTTGCATGGAGCCATCAATTGGATTGGTATTGTAACATTTTGTATCCTCCCTTTCTGTTTCTAGCAGGTTATTTATGGTGTTTCTGTAAAAAACACTATGGTCCTTATTTAAATTAAACAAAAGGGGGAAATGTTAACGTCTGTAAACAAGTCAGATTGGCACCTGTTATTTTGCCAAAGAAATGTTAGAGCCTGTAAAGAAGTCTGGATGGAGCCTGGCAAAATGCCAGAGGGAGTGGTTTGTGAAGTAACAAAAGCGAGCCATTAAGTGTGGAGATTCCTTATTGTTTGACTGCTGTATCTATTTCATGCTAATTAGATAGGCTGTGTAAAATGTATAAATACCGCTCTTATTCAACAATAAACGGCTTCCAGTCCTGCTGCATCAGTCTACACAAGTTGTTCGTCACCCCCCCGGTTATTTTGCCCAGCCAGCCGGGCTACGGCACTTACCTACTGATGTGAGGATGGCCAAATGCCAGGGAAGCTCTGAAGATGGTTCATTCCTGATAAAGCAGGTATTGGCTCACCGCTGACTCCTGACTACTTCAAGAGTTGGCAAAGGAAAGCAGATTTGAGACAGAACAAGCAATTTTGGGGAACATAGTATGGCCCACCAGTCAGAGGAAACTCTGGATAGTCACAGACCAACTTGGAGGAAAGAGTTGCCTTTGTGGGCGTGGTTGTGGGTTTGTGTATCCCACTGTGTCTGTGGTTATAGACATTAGAAAAGAGAATGCATCAATGGATGTGTTCTGTCTAGTAGAAAGCTTCTCAGCATTCATCCTGCCAAATTTATGAATGGACTACGACTTTCCTTATGAATGGGCAATACCTGCTATCTTCCTAAGTTCCTGTTTTCTTCCTGAATTCTGGCCACTCTCAAGAATAGGCTCATGGTTTTGTGTAAAAGATATGTACCACCTCCAAACTCTGTAACATGGCCTTGTACTGGATAGATGAAGGGAATGGAGAGGAACTCAGTAAACTCAGATATCAGTGTGACCAGTAAAGTGTCAGTGGAGAAACACTGATTTGGGCCTTTTGTTTACCTATTGTTCCATTGCCCTGAATGTCTGGAAGGTCTTTGCCTCAGTCCACCCCTTTGTGAAGCCTGAAGAAAACAGGTTTCTAATGGAAAATAATGAGCATCACCTGTGGCTCTTTGCTTAATTGCCATGGAAAGGGATGTGTCTGAATCAGCCTCTTGGCCCTGTGTGAGGCTGTGACTTAGATTCTCACCACCTGATGAATCTAAGGAAAGATCTCATGTGTGCTTCCAAAACCAAAATGGAAAAAGAGCAGTCTTGTGGATGAAGTCTCTCGCCTTCCTCTGTAAGGTTTCTGATTTCCATCAAGTGAGAATAGGTATCCTTTGGTTCAAAAAGTTTTTCAAAGCCCTGCAGAGGCAAGCCCATAGGTGCTTGGATTTTCTCATGACTCCAATTCACATAAAGAATCTAAACCCCACAGACATTAGGCTCAAATTGGAGAAGCAGAGCAGTATTAATGGCAGGCCTATTTGATCACTCCTTGTTCACAGATAGGTTGTCAAGCCACCCTAACTTTAGACAAATGAGGGTAGGGAGCATATTTTGGATACTGTCTTCAGCTGCGCCCCTCATGGAAACTTCCAGCCAGAGGTAATGATGAGTGTCTATGTGGAAGTAGTTGAGAGCCATGTGGGAGTATTTTGGTTTTAATTTTGGTCATTTGTTTGGCTGATGGAAGAGATGACTGGGTCCACCTTGGCTTGAACTCTGGTGTGAGTCTTCTTAGAGACTGAGTTTGGAAATTACTGCAGAGATGTATTGCCATGAATTGTGTTGGGATTTTTGGAGGCCACACATGGTAGTGGCCTTTGGAAACTGAGATCTAGGTCGAGGGTCTTCCCACAGAGCACTGGGAATCTGAGCCAGAATATCACATGGTTTTATTCTTTAAGACTTGACAGCCATAGTTGAGAGTAAAAACACACATGGACCTCACATTGTAGACCTCAATGGGCATGGCTTCATTTGATCTTTTGGCCACTCTTTGGGAAGTCTTGCCTGTGAGAGTTCTCCAGATGTTTCATTGAAATGGGCTTTCTCACCATTTGATGTTTCCAGAATGAATTAAATCCCACAGTGCCTCCAACCTCATCCTTGAAAAATGGCTAGATAAACATCATAAAAATTTGAAATTCCCATCACCAGGTGACCCTGGATACACTTTGGATTTCCTGTTGCTGATCATGAGTGTACCAGACAGTGCCTTGATTGACTTGGTTTCATGAAAATGGTGTAGAACAGTGATGCAAATTAGTTAAAGTCTGTTGAGTAGTGGGCCTAGAGGAGTGTTTTGCAGGTCTGTGATAAAACTTCTCTGTTGGGATTATGTGGATCTGCCAAAAGGCTTGTAATTGACATGGTGCAGCCAGCAGACCCTTGTATGTAAAGGCATCTTGTTGAATGGAGAGGTTTCAGGTCAATGTTCAGAATCAGGTTGCTATGGTCAAGGGGGCAAGCTATGTGGGATAGAAGCCTGGTTGGTGCATTCTCCTGCAGACCCTGACGCACAACACGTGACAGATCTCCCTCCAGCACTGTGACCCAGTTGAATTTCTTGTATTTCCTGAAGCCAATACCAAACTCCCAGTGCAGCAGCAAGAACACCATGAAAAGTGGAGGATGACCAAATGGCTTCACAGTCCACACGGGGCCACACTTAGCCTTCAGTGGCAAGAGTTTACTTACGAAGAGAGAATTCAGCCTTGCTGCCTCACTTTCTTTGGAAAATAAGAAACCATGTTCTGCAGGTCACATAGATGGAGACCCAGCTTTGGTGGTCTCACTAGAAAGGAAGCCATAGGTCCTGACAACAACATATACTTCAAGTGGCCAACCTCAGAGGTAGGTTCTCCAGAAGTCTTTAGGCTGGCACATCTCCATATTTGTGCAATATTTACCCTGTCCCTTACTTTTGGAAACTCCTCTACCACCTCCAAGATTGTGAACTCGTAATCATGTTCCATTCCTGATATGTATTCACAGATTTTCTAACTCTTCTTCTTTTATTTTGTCTTACTTGGGGCAAAGATAGTGTCAAGGTATTGTTGTGAATGAGAGTAGGAAGATTTTGTGTAGCACATATTTGTATACACATTTGATTCATTTTCCTATTTTACATTCAAAATACTGAATCCCTGACACTAACCCATACCCTACTAGACTCTGACCACTAATCCTAATATGGTGGAGAGAAATAATGCAAACAGAATTGAAATACAAACAGTTCAGAGGAGGCATGGTGTATAGTTGGATTTGCCTTTTGCATGATAAAGTGTAGGTGTAATAAATCTAGTCAATTTTTAATTAAAATAGTTCACCATGGGTTATTGTAGTTAACAAATACGTGAATTCCCGTCTCCCTTTCTCTGTAGCCTATTCAGCACATGTATTTTTTTATGCACATATAGAATCCTACCTGGTATCACACGTACATTTTTGTGACCTGGCTGACTTGGAGATACAAATTGTGAGAAAAGATCACTCCTCCTAAACGCTGTTGGAACTGAAAATTCAACCTATATGTGAGCTTCCTAGGAGAACAACATTGTACATAAATCCATGCTCAGTACAATAAATAATTTTGCATCTGTGGATGTTATATATTTCATGATGAATATTGATTGGCTTATATATTGGTACTTTTTAATATCTCTGTGTGTGTTTTGGGTATATATATATATATATATATATATATATATATATATACGCTCTCAAGATTTTTCAAAATATGAAATATATGTGTCTTATATTCACTACCGAAATTCATTCATGTTCATGTATGTGGATTTATAATAAAAATTTCACAAGATTATTCTCAGAAATATTCATTCACCTGAACTACATATTTGTTTCCTAGTACTTAAAACTAACTTCAGTGAATGGTGCATACAAATCCTAATATTTCTACAGTAATTGACCCAGTTTAACATCAATGCAATTAGATTCCTATGGGACATAGTGTGTATTTTGATGTTCATTTTTATTCAACACTGGTTCGTTAATATTTCTTCAGTTTATGCACATCATAGGATATATATTTCATCCACAAATTCACAAATTTATAGGCATTAGTTTCACTTTCAATCACTTCCTGCATCAGAACACATGTATTCCTCCAGGTTTCTTGACTGGTCTTTTAATGAGACTTCTTTCCAAACACATTATTTTCGATTTCCATAATCACGTTTGAAGCAAATCTCACACAGTCTTTATAATAAAACAACGCAATTATACAATTAGATGTGTAACTGGTTGGAATGAATGATTGTATATCAATATAAGTTTTTGTGTATATTTTCACATATCAATTCAATCCATTATTTAAAGTGGAAACAGTTATATTATTTATTCACAGTATTGTCAATTCATGCATTAATTCTATATTCATAGACACAGGGTACAAATCTTTGTACCGCCAATAATAA
The DNA here is from genome assembly GCF_048772815.1 of Callospermophilus lateralis. Taxonomy (NCBI): domain Eukaryota; kingdom Metazoa; phylum Chordata; class Mammalia; order Rodentia; family Sciuridae; genus Callospermophilus; species Callospermophilus lateralis. The sequence continues at coordinate 115,627 of NW_027511047.1, read as the reverse complement.
TTTATACATCTTCAAAATATTGCTCCCAGAAATGGTATAAGAAATACTTATGTCACCCGATCTACATATACATTTTATCATCGTAATATTCGAGACACAAAATGCAAAGGTCAAACTTATGATTGTACCAAAGCCTAAATTGAAAGTGAGCATGGATTACTAAAAACATCCATGTCCATGTTGCCTAATGTTCTCAAATATCAATCCTATTTGTGACAACATATTTTTTTCTTCCTAAGATTATATATTCAAACTCAACCCTGTTGAAAATATCTAATCCTATCACTCACTTTATACTTTTCCTGATTTCTTAATGTCTCTATTGATATTGGCCTTCTGACATATTTTCCCCAGTTCATCATTGTGACTGACTCTTCACATGTGCTCACATTTAAATTCACTCTCTATCCGAAACCCTATTGCTAGAGAACTTTTTGTCCAAAACCTATACTCACTCTTCTTTCTGAAACTGAATATCTTTCTAATAATTCCAACTATCCTTTTTTGACTAGAAGTTCTCTTAAACATTCCATCATCCAACGTACAAGGTCCTATGCCATTGTACATCGATTTATCTGAGACATCTCTGCAGAAAATAATTCAAATCTACGTATCCCAATCAAGGGCCCAATGCCCTTCTGGGCTTCAAATCTTACCTACATTTCTGTTTTCATACTAATATTTCACGTATATTTTCTTGTAAATATTGCAGGTTCCCAAACATTCCTGCAGAATGATTCCTAACTCATATGGAACATGTTATTAATCCTAACCATACACTGTTCCCTCAATCTAACTTTACAGAAGATTAGGGACAGAGTTGATCTTTCAATACAGGAATGTAGCAGATCTTCCACCTGCTAAGATCCTCAAAGGTCCATACAGAAATGATCCCTGGAAAAGATGTAGGCAGCTATGAAGGACGTGAGAGAGAAAAAGTCATCTCCATGTAATGGCTCACCGCTGGCTCCTAATAACCTCACAGAGTTGGCCAAGGAGTCCAGATCTGAGACAGGACAGGCCATTTCTGGGAACATAGTATGGCCCACCAGTCAGAGGACACTCCGGATAGTCACAGACCTACTTGGGGGAAGGAGGTGCCTTTGTGGGTTGGGTGTGAGTTTGTGGTCTTTTCTCATTTTCTGAGAATAGGTAGAAAAGGCAGTTTGTTCATTTTGGAGTGGATGGTTTCTAGAAAGTCGTTTGACAAAGAGTGTGTTTCTATGTCTGGGTATCCCAATGTGTTCGTGGATGAACACATTAGAAAGAGCATGCATCAATGGATTTTTTCTCTCTAGTAGAAAGCTTCCCAGCATTCATCCTTCCCAATTTATAGATGGACTTGGCTTGCCTTCTGGATGGGCAACAGCTACTGTCTTCCTAAGTTCCTGTTTTCTGCCTGAATTCTGGCCACTAACCATAATAGGCTCATGGTTATGTGTCCAAGATATGTACCACCTCCAAGCTCTGGGACATGGCCATGTACAAGATAGCTGAAGGGAATTGGAGCATCTCAGAAAACTCAGATATCAATGTGACCAGTAAAGTCTCTGTGGAGAAACCCTGCTTTGGGCCTTTTGCATACCTATTCTTCTGTTGCACTGAATAACAGGAAGGTCTTTGATTAGGCCATGCCTTTGTGAAGCCTGAAGAAAACAGTTTTCAAATGGAAATGAATGGGCATCACCTGGGGCTTTTTGCTTAACTGTTTGGAAAGGGATGTGTCTGAATTGGCCACTTGGCCCTGTGTGAGACTGTGGCTTAGATACTTAGCACCTAATGGACCTAAAGAAACATCCCATGTGTGCACCCAAATCCAAAATGTCCAAAAAGCATTCATTGTGGACTACGCCTCTCGCCTTCCTCTGTAAGGTTCCTGATCTCCATCAAGTGAGAATAGGGATCCTTTGCATCAAATGAGTACTTCAAAGCCCTGCAGAGTCTAGCCCATTGGTGCTTGTGATTACGCATGACTCCAGTTCACATAAAGAATCTAAATCCCACAGTCAGTAAGCCTCAAATTGGAATTGTGGAGCAGTATTAAAGGCAGGGCTCTATGATCATTCCGTGTTCAAAGGAAGGGTGTCCAGGAAACCCTGACTTGTGACAAATGAGGTGCGAGGGTGCTTATTTTGAACACTGTGTTGGTCTGTGCCCCTCATGGAAACCTCCAGCCAGAGGTTATTATTAGTGTCTATATGGAAGAAGATGAGTGCCATGTGGGAGTCTTTTGTTTTTAATTGTGGTCATTTGTGTGGCGGTTGGAAGAGATATCTGGTTCCTCCTGGGCTTGAACTCTGGTGTGATTTCCCTTAGAGACTGAGTTGTGGAACTGTTTTCAGAGAAGTATTGCCATGAACTGTGTTGGGATTTTAGGAGGCCACACATGAGATTCGCCCTTGGAAACTGAGATCTAGGCCCAGGGTGGCTTTCCACAGAGCACAAGTAATCTCAGCCAGGATATCACAAGATTTTATTATTAAAGACTTGGCAGCCATAGTTGAGAGTCAAAACACACATGGAGCTCACATTGTAGACCTCAATGAGCCTGGCTTCATCTGACCTTTTGGCGACACTTTGGGAAGCTTTGCCTGTGATAGTTCTCCATTTCTTTTCTTCAAATGAGTTTCCTCACCATTTAATGGTTCCTGAATGATTGGAAACCCACAGTGCCTCCAACTTCATCCTTAAAAAATAGCTAGATGAATACCACCAAATTTTTGAAATTCCCTTGACCAGGTGGCACTGGAGAACCTTTGGATTCCTGTTGCTGATCATGAGTATACCAGACAGTGCCTTGATTGACTTGGTTTCATGAAAATGGTGCAGAACAGAGATGCCAGTAAGTTGGAGCCTGCTGAGTAGTTGGCCTAGAGCAGTGGTGGGGAGGTGTCTGATATAAAATCTGTGGTGAGGCCATGTTTATCTGCCATTGGCTTCCAAATGGCTTGTGACTGACATTGTGCATTCAGCAGACCTTTGTATGTAAAAGCATCTTGTTATATGGAGAGGTTTCAGGGCAATGTTCAGAATCAGGTTGCTATGGTGAATGGGGCAAGCTCTGTGGGAAAGAAGCTTGCTTGGTGCATTCTCCTGCAGACCCTGACCCACCACATGTGACAGAATTCCCTCCAGCACTTCGTCCCAGTGGAACTCCTTGTATTCCAAGAAACAAATACCAAACTTCCAGTGCAGCAGCAAGAAACACCACAAAAAGTGGAGGATGAAAAAACGGCTTTACAGTAAACACGAGGAGACACTTAGCGCGCAGTGGCTACAGTTTACCTACAAAGAGAAAATTCAGCACTGCTGCCTCATGTTCATTGGGAAATAAGAAACAATGTCCTCCAGGTCACATAGATGCAGACCCAGTTATGATGGTCTAACTAGACGGAAGCTAAATCTCCTGACAACAACATATATTTCAAGTGCCCAAACTCAGAGGCAGTTTCTCAAAAGTCTTTAGGCCAGCAGAGCTCCATGTTTGTGCAGTGTTTACCCTGTCCCTTACTTTTGGAAACTCCTATACCACCTCCAAGGATATGAACTCCTGAGCATATTCCATTCCAGATATGTATTCACAGATTTTTGTAACTCATCTCCTCTAATTGTGTCTTACTTTAAGCGAAGGTGATGTCAAGGCATTGTTCTGGATGAGAGTGGGAAGATTTATTTGTAGCACATATTTGCATAAATATTGAATTTATTTTTCTATTTTCAATTCGAAATACTGAATCCCTGAAACTAACCCATAACCTACTAGACTCTGACTACTAATCCTAATATGATGGAGTAAAATAACCAACACAGAATAGAAATACAACCAGTTCAGAAGAGGCATGGTGTATAGTTGTACTTTCCTTTTGCATGATAAAGGGTTGGTGTTATAAATCTTGTCAATTTGTAGTTAAAATAGTCCTCTATGTGTTTTTAAAGTTAACAAATATGTGAATTCCTGTCTCCCTTTCTCTGTAGCCTATTCAGCACATGCATTTTCATATGCACATATAGAATACTACATGGTATCACACGTACATATTTGTGAGGTAACTGACTTTGCAAATACAAATTGTTAGAAGAAAACACTTCTTCTAAATGCTGTTGGAACTGAAAATTCAACCTATAGGTGAGCTTCCTAGTTGAACAACATAAATCCATATTTAGTAAAATCAATATTTTGGGATCTGTGGATGATATATATTTCATGGTGAATTTCGATTGGCATACATAATGCTACTTTGTAATGTCTGTATTTAGGTGTGTATGTGTGTGTGTGTGTGTGTGTGTGTGTATTATATATATATATTATATATATTAATATATATATATATATATATATATATATATATATTCACTCTGCTGATTATTCAAAATATAAAATATATGTGTCTTATTATACACTAACTAAATTCATTCATATTCATGTATTTGGATTTATAATCAACGTTTGAGAAGATTATTCTCAGAAATATTCATCCACCTGAAATACATGTTTGTTTCCTAGTACTGAAAACTTACTTCAGGGGATCATATTATGGCGGTGATGGGAGTTCATTACCCCCATGTACCGCCTCACATTGCAGGAGAAGGACAAGTTAGAACGGCTAAAATCTATCTTGTTAGAAATATCCAGGAAAATTGGTGTGCTCCAAAACCTACAGGAAGGATTTCCATTGCACAAGAACCAGCTACGGGGGCTCAAACGCCAGCGATTTGTCCTCACGGAGGGTCACGCTGCTTATTCAGCAAATCACCCCACAGCTAGTGTCTGCAATGCGCGCTGGGAAACGACGAGAGAGCAACGCAAAGATATAGCCCTGTGGATTATGCGGGCTCCTGCCAGCTGTGGAATCACTGTGCTCAGTGTTGAGTTGTGGGTTTGAAACGGGGGAAGGAAGCGGTCCAATTCGGTTTTCCACACCGGTGAGACCACAGAGGAAGATAGTGGTCACCATCTTGGAGAGCTGACGTCACCATCCCTGTTTTCGACTCATCACAGCTCATTCAGATACAGAATAGGTAATTTCAGGCTGCCATTCGCCTTCATCTTGCAGACAAATTACTCAGGGTCAGTGCTGAAGAACCCACGAAAATTGCTTCTTGGATCCTGCTCCTATCAGAACATACACCGAGCCCAGAGCGGCTGAATTCTGGGTCCCGGAACTGCTCTGGCCCAGGGCTAAAGAACCTGCAGAAACTGTTTCTTGGTCTGGGTCCTGCTGAATACTGTAAAGGTAAATGCCAACTGAGCCTTCATAGACAGTGGCAACAGGATTGAGACGGGGCTTGTGAGGGCCGGTCAGGACTCACTCGTTGCTTTGGTCACCCGGCAAAGGGAAAGAAATGCTGCCATTCACATGGGATACCAACATGGCAGAGATCTGATGTGATCCCAAAGCGGTGGAGGAGATAACTTCATCTATACCAGCGGCGACAGAAATAGTTGGTCTCCTTGTAAAGAAAGTGAGTCACAAACATCCGAGTCTCTCTCACTTAGTCATCAAGCCAGAGGTGCAGAGCAGAGCTGCCGCCTGTGCCTGTAACAGGCCCAGCGACCCACCGGCATGGTAGTCACGTCACCCCAATTGGAGTAGGGGCAGAGCACACCCAAGCCTGCAAGGTAGGCAGACGTACGACCGACCGGCAGAACAGGCCCAGGGGCCGGTCAGAATGGTAGACAGATCACCCCAATTGGAGGAGCATCACAGTCGCCAATCGCACCTGCAATGGAGACTTTTCCACTATACAAGAGCAATATAAATATATAGAGGGAAAATTTCAAAAACACAACAGTTTCACCAAGCAGAAAGAAACGCAAGCTGTATGAAAAGACAAGAAAAGAAAGGACCACAAGCAATGCAGGTCAACTCAACTTTAGAAGAGGTAATAGATGCAGCATATGGAATGTCAGATAAAGAATTCAGAATATACATGCTTCATGTGATCTGGAATCTCAAGGAAGACATTAGACAGCAAAAATCAGACAATGAAAGATCACTTCGACAATGAATTACATAAAAAAATCCAAGTAGCAAAGATCAACTATACAGTGAGATAGAGGTTATAAAAAACAAACAAACTGAAATCTTAGAAATGCAGGAAGTAATGAACCATCTTAAAAACTCAATCGAGAATACTACCATTAGAGCAGAATACTTAGAAGATAGAACATCAGACAATGAAGACAAAGTATTTCAACTCAAAAAGAACATATACAGCTCAGCAAGAATGTTAAGAAACCATGAGCAAAAGTGCAAGAAACATGGGATAACATAAAGAGACCAAACATAAGAGTCATTGGGATACAGGAAAGTATAGAGGTCCAAAGCAAAGGAGTGAGCAATCTATTCAATGAAATAATAGGAGAAAAATTCCTAGACTTGAAGAATGAGACAAAATCCCAAATCCTAAAAGTCTACAGGACGCCGAACATGCAATATCATAAGAGATCCACACCTAGACACATGATAATGAAGATACCCAACATACAGAATAAGGAGAGAATTTTCAAAGCTACAAGAGAAAGGAAGCAGATTATAGTTAGTGGTAAACCAACCAGGATAACAGCTGATCTTTCAACACAGACTCTGAAAGCTAGAAGATCCTTTAATAACATATTTCAAACACTGAAAGAAAATGGGTTCCAACCAATATTCATGTATCCAGTGAAATTAAGCTTCAGATGGAAGATGAAATTAAAACCTTCCACAATAAACAAAAGTGAAAAGAATTTGCAGCTAGAAAACCATCTCTTCAAAACATCCTCGGCAAAACATTACAGGAAGTGGAAATGGAAAATATCAAAGAAAACCAACAGTGGAAGGTAGGACATTAAAGGGGGGAAAATAATCAAAGAGGAAAACAAACTATGTTTAGTAACATAAATAAACAAATATGGCTGGAAGAACAACCCATATCTAAATAATAACCAAAAATCTTAATGGCTTAAACTCACCAATTAAGAGACACAGGCTACTAGAATGGACCACAAAACAAGAACCAACAAAATGCTGCCTACAGGAGACGCATTTTACAGGAAAAGACATACATAGACTCAAGGTGATACTTGGAAAAATCATATCACTCTTATGAACGTTGGAAACAAGCAGGAGTGTCCATACTCATATCAAATAAAATAGATTTCAAGCCAAAGTTAATCAAAAGGGATAAAGAAGGACACTACATACTACTCAAGAAAACCATACGCCAACAAGACGTAACAATCATAAATATATATGCCCCAAACAATGGTGCAGCTTTGTTCATCAAACAAACTCTTCTCAATTTCAAGAGTCTAATAGACCACAATACAGTAATCATGAGAGACATGAACAAACCTCTCTCACCACTGGACAGATCTTCCAAACAAAATTTGAATAAGAAAACTATTGAACTCAATAACAAAATTAATAACCTAGACTTAATTGACATATATAGAATGTACAACCCATCATCAAGAAGTTACACTTTTTTCTCAGCAGAACATGGATCCTTCTCAAAAATACATCATATATTATGTCACAGGGCAACTCTTAGACAATAAAAAGGAGTAGAGATAATACCATGCATTTTATCTGATCATAATGGAATGAAACTAAAAATCAATGATATAAGAAGGAAGAAAAAATCATTCATCACTTGGAGAATGAACAATAGGTTTCTGAATGATCAATGGGTTATTGAAGACATCAAAGAGGAAATTAAAAAATTCTTAGAGGTAAATGAAAACACAGACACAATATATCGGAATCTTGAGACACATTGAAAGCAGTTCTAAGAGGAAAATTCATTGCTTGGAGTTCATTCCTTAGAAAAAGAAAAAACCAACAAATAAATGATCTCATACGTCATCTCAAAATCTTAGCAAAACAAGAGCAAACAACAGCAAAAGAAGTAGAAGGCAAGAAATAATTAAAATCAGAGCAGAAATTAATGAAATCGAAACAAAAGAAACAATTGAAAAAATTGACAAAACAATACATTGGTTTTTTGAAAAAATAAATAAAATCGACAGACCCTTAGCCATGCTAACAAAGAGAAGAAGAGAGAGAACTCAAATTACTACCATATGAAATGAAAAAGGAAATATAACAAGAGACACTTCAGAAATACAGAAGAAAATCAGAAATTATTTTGAATTAATATACTCCAATAAAATAGAATATAGTGAAGGCATTGATAAATTTCTTAAGTCATATGATGTGCCCAGATTGAGTCAGGAGGATATAGACAACCTAAACAGTCTAATATCAATTGAGGAAATAGAAGAAACCATCAAAATACTACCAACTAAGAAAAGCCCAGGACCGGATGGGTATAGAGCATAGTTTTAAAAAACCTTTAAAGAAAAACAAAAACCAATACTTTTCAAGCTATTTCAGGAAAAATGCAAAAATCCTCAAAAAAATTCTGGCGAATCAGACACAAAATCATATATATAAAAAAAAAATGTGCACCATGATCAAGTAGGATTCATTCCTGGGATGCAAGGCTGGTACAATATACAGAAATCAATAAATGTTATTCATCACATCAATAGACTTAAAAATAAGAGCCATATGATCATCTCGAGAGATGCGGAAAAAGCATTCGACAAGGTACAGCATCACTTTACGTTCAAAACTCTAGAAAAACTAGGGATAACAGGATCATACCTCAATATTGTAAAAGCAATCTATGCTAAGCCTCAGGCTAGCATCATTCTGAATGGAGAACAATTGAAGGCATTCCCCCTAAAATCTGGAGGAAAACAATGATGCGCTCTCTCACCCCTTCTGTTCAACATAGTTCTCGAAACACTGGCCAGAGCAATTAGAAAGGCTAAAGAAATTAAAGGCATAAAAATAGGAAGAGAAGAACTCAAATTATCGCTATTTGCAAAAGACATGATTCTATACCTAGCAGACCCAAAAGGGTCTACAAAGAAACTATTAGAGGTAATAAATGAATTCAGCAAAGTGGCAGGATATTAAATCACCACGCATAAATCAAAGGCATTTTTGTATATCAGCGACAAATCCTCTGAAATGGAATTGAGGACAATCACTCCATTCACAATATCCTCAAAAAAATAAATAAAATACTTGGGAGTCAACCTAACAAAAGAGGTGAAAGACTTATACAATGAAAACTACAGAACTCTAAAGAGAGAAATAGAAGAAAATCTTAGAAGATGGAAAAATATACCCTGTTCATGAATAAGCATAACTAACATCATCAAAATGACAATATTACCAAAAGTTCTCTATAGGTTTAATGCAATGCCAATTAAAATCCCAAGGTCATTTCTTGTAGAAATAGATAAAACAATTATGAAATTCATATGGAAAAATAAAAGACCCAGAATAGCAAAAACAGCTCTAAGCAGGAAGTGTGAATCAGGCAGTATACCGATACCAGACCTCAAACTATACTACAGATCAATAGTAACAAAAATAGCATGGTACTGGTGCCAAAACAGGTGGGTGGACCAGTGGTACAGAATAGAGGACACAGAAACCAATCCACAAAACTACAACTATCTTATATTTGATAAAGGGGCTAAAAGCATGCAGTGGTGGAAGGATAGCATCTTCAACATATGGTGCTGGGAAAACTGGAATTCCATATGTAACAAAATGAAACTGAATCCCCTCCTCTCGCCATGCACAAGAGTTAACTCAAAATAGATCTAGGAGGTTGATATCAAATCAGAGACACTGCATCTGGTAGAAGAAAACTTTTGCCACAATCTACATACTGTGGGGTCGGGCTCCAAATTTCTCAATAGGACACCCATAGCACAAGAGTTAATCACTCAAATCAACAAATGGGACTTATGCAAACTAAATAGATTTTTCTCAGCAAAAGAAACAATAAGAGAGGTAAATAGGGAGCCTACATCCTTGGAACAAATCTTTACTCCTCACACTTCAGATAGAGCCCTAATATCAAGAGTATACAAAGAACTCAAAAAAATTAAACAATAAGAAAATGAATAACCCAATCAACAAATGGGCCAATGACCTGAACAGACACTTCTCAGAGGAGGACATACAATCAATCAATAAGTACATGAAAAAATGCTCACCATCTCTAGCAGTCAGAGAAAAGCAAAACAAACCCACCCTAAGATACCATCTCACTGCAGTAAGATTGGCAGCCATTATGAAGTCAAACGACAACATGTGCTGTCGAGGATGTGGGGAAAAGGGCACACCTGTACATTGCTGGTGGGACTGCAAATTAGTGCAGCCAATTTGGAAAGCAGTATGGAGATTTCTTGGAAAGCTGGGAATGGAACCACCATTTGACCTATTCCCCTTCTCGGTCTATTCCCTAAACACCTAAAAAGAGCATGCTACAGAGATACTGATAAATCGATGTTCATAGCAGCACAATTCATAATGGCAAGACTGTGGAACCAACCTAGATTCCCTTCAATAGATGAATGGATTAAAAATGTGGCATTTATATAGAATGGCTTTTGACTCACAAGGTGCAGCCAGCAGACCCTTATATGTAAAGGCAAATTGTTATATGGTTTGGTTTCAGGTAAATGTTCAGAATCAGGTTGCTATGGACACGGGGGCAAACTATGAGAGATAGAAGATTGGATGGTGCATTCTCCTGCAGACCCTGACCATACACACGTGACAGAACTCTCTCCAGCACTGTGTCCCAGTTGAACTCCTTGTATTTCTTGATGCAAATACCAAACTCCCAGTGCAGCAGCAAGAAACCCACGAAAAGTGGAGGATGACCAAATGGCTTGACAGTTCAAACGGGGAGACACTTAGGTTCCAGTGTCCACAGTTTACTTAGGAAGAGAGAATTCAGCACTGTGGTCTCATGTTCATTGGAAAATAAGAAACCATGTCCTCCAGGTCACATAGATGCAGACCCATCTTTGAAGGTCTCACTACAAAGGAAGCTAAAGCTCCTTACAACAAAATATATTTCAAGTGCCCAACCTCAGAGAGACTTTCTCAAGAAGTCTTTAGGCCAGCAGAGCTCCATGTGTGTGGACTGTTTAACCTTTCCCTTACTTTTGGAAACTCCTTTAACACCTCCAATTTTTTGAACTACTGAGCATATTTTATTCCACATATGAATTCACAGATTTTCTAACTCTTCTCCTCTAATTGTGTTTTACTAGGGTTGAAGGTAATGACAAGGCATTGTTCTTGATGAGAGTTGGAAGATTTTTGCGTAGCATATGTTTGCATACACATTGGATTCATTTTCCTATTTTCCATTCAAAATACTGAATCCCTGACACTAACACATACCCTACTAGACTTTGACGATTAATCCTAATATGGTGAAGAAAAATAACCCAAAGAGTATAGAAATACAAGCAGTTCAGAGGAGGCATGGTGTATACTAGGTCTTGCCTTTTGCATGATAAAGGGTAGGTATTATAAAAATAGTCAATTTTTAATTGAAATAGTTCTACATGTATTTTTAAAGGTAACAAATATGTGACTTCCTGTCTCCTTTTCTCTGTAGCCTATTCAGCACATGTATTTTTATACGCACATATAGAATCCTACCTGGTATCACACATAATTTCTTTTGAGGATACTGGCTTGGAAGATAAAAATTGTGAGAAGAGATCATTCCTCCTAAACGCTGTTGGAACTGAAAATTCAACCTATGTCAGCTTCCTAGTAGAACAACATTATACATGAATCCATGTTAAGCAAAATGAATATTTTTCGATATGTGGATTATATATATTTCATGATGAAATGCAATAGGCATATATATTGCTACTTTTTAATGTCTGTGCGTGTGTGTGTGTGTGTGTGACTGTCCAATTTTTTTAAAATATGAAATATATGTGTAATATATACACTCCCTAAATTCATTCATGTTCATGTATGTGGATTTCTAATCAACTTTTCAGAAGATTATTCTCAGAAATATTCCTCCACCTGGAATACATATTTGTTTCCCATTACTGAAATCTGACTTCAGTTAATGGTTCATACAAATCCTAACATTTCTACATTAACTGACCCAGTTTAACATCAATGCAAGTAGATTACTATGGGACAAGATGTCTATTTTGAACTTCATTTCTATTCAACACTGCTACATTACTATTTCTTCACGTTTAGCCCATCATAGCATATATATTTCATCCACAAGTTCACAAATTTAGAGGCATTTGGTTCACTTTAAATCCCTTCCTGCTTTAGAACACATGTATTCATCCAGGTTTCTTGACTGGAATTTTTTGAGACTTCTTTCCAAACACATTATTTTCGATTTCCATAATCCTTTTGAAGAAAATCTCACACACCCTTCATGATAAACCATAACCTAATATTACCATTAGATGTATAACTGGTTGGAATGAATGATTGTATATCAATATTAGATTTCCTGTATATTTTCAGATATCAATTAAATGAATTATTTAAAGTGGAACCAGTTATATTATTTATTCACAGTATGGTCTACTCATGCATTATCTCTATATTCACAGACACAGCGTACACCTCTTTGTACCCCCAATACTAATTTATACGTCTTCTCAATATTACTCCCGGAAATGGTTGAAGAAATACTCATGTCACCTGATCTACATATACATTTTATCACAGTAATATTCTGGACAAAACTGCAAAGGTCACACTTATGATTTTACAAAGCCTAAATGGAAAGTGAACACGGATTACTAAAAACATCCATGTCCAGGTTGCCTAATGCTCTCAAATGTCATTCTTTGGTGACTACATATTTGTTTCTTCCTAAGATTATATATTCAAACTCAATCCTGTTGAAAATGTCTAATCCTAACACTCACTTTGTACTTTGCCTAATTTCCTATTGTCTTCCTTGATATTTGCTTTCCTACATTTTTTCCCTAGTTCATCTTTGTGACTGACTCTTCACATGTGCTGACATTGGCATTCACTCTCTAATCGAAACCCTGTTGCTAAAGATTTTTTTTTTTCCAAATTCTATACTCACACTTCTTCCAAAAACTACCGATTATCTTCCTAATCTTACCGACTATCCCTTTTGGAGTTGATGTTCCCTTCTAAATTCAATCATCCAAGATACAAAGTCTTATGCCATTGTATATTGATTTATCCAAGAAAACTCTGCTGAAGGTAATTCAATGCTAAGTATCCCAATCAAGGGCCCAATTCCCTTCTTGGCTTCAAATCTTACCTAGATTTCTGTTTTCATACATATATTTCACCTCTATGTTCTTATAAATATAGCAGATTCCCAATATCATTATTCATCCCTCAGAATAATTCCTAACCCAAATTGAACAAGTTATTAATGCTAACCATACACTGTTCCCTCAATCTAACTTTACAGAAGAGCGGGACAGAGTTGGTCTTACAATTCAGGAATATAGGGGATCTTCCACCTGCTGAGAACCTCAAAGGTCCATGCAGATATGACCCCTGGAGAAGATGTAGGCAGATATGAAGGACCAAACAAGGCATGTGTGGAGAGCTGTTCCTGGGTGCCTATGGTTGATATACCATTCTAACTTGTAAAAGTGTCACATGAAGTAGGGGTAGCCACCAGCACTTGTCCCCGTTGAACTCCTTGTATTTCGTTATGCAAATACCAAACTCCCAGTGCAGCAGCAAGAAACACCACGAAAATGGAGGATGAACAAATGGCTTCACAGTCCACATGGGGAGACACTTTGCCCCCAGTGGCCACAGATTACCTACAAACAGGGAATTCAGTACTGCTGCCATATGTTCATTATTAAATAAGATACCATGTCCTCCAGGTCACATAGATGCACACCCAGCTTTGATGGTCTCACTACAAATAAGCTATAGCTCCGGACAACAATATAAATTTAAGTGCCCAACCTCAAAGCCAGTTTCTCAAGAAGTCTTTAGGCCAGCAGAGCTCCATGTTTGGGTTGTGTTTACAATGTCCCTTACTTTGTGAAACTCCTCCACCACATCCAAGGTTGTGAACTCCTGAGAATTTCCCATTCCAGATTGGATTTATTTTCCAATTTTCACTTCTACAGTAACTGACCTAGTTTTACATCAATGCAAGTAGATTCCTATGGAATATGATGTGTATTTTGAAGTTCATTTTTATTCAACACTGTTACATTACTATTTCTTCAGTTTATGCACATAATAGGATATATATTTATTCCACAAGTTAGGAAGTTTATAGGCATTTGTTTCACTTTCAATCACTTTCTGCTTCAGAACACATGTATTCCTCCATGTTTCTTGACTGGTCTTCTCATGAGACTTCCTTCCAAACACATTATTTTCTATTTCCGTAATCACTTTTGAAACAAAACTCACACACCCTTCATTATAAACCATAACTCTAAGATTACCATTAGATGTATAACTCTTTGGAATGAATGATTGTATATCAATATAAGATTTCCTATATATTTTCAGATATCAATTCAATCCATTATTGAAGTGGAACCAGTTATATTTTTTCCCAGTATGATCTATTTATGCATTATCTCTATATTCATAGACACAGAGTATACCTCTTTGTACCCCCAATACTAATTTATTCGTCTTCACAATATTGCTCCCGGAAATGGTGGAAGAAATACTCATTTCACCTGATCTACATATACATTTTATTACAGTAATATTCTGGACACCAAATGCAAAGGTCACACTTATTATTGTACCAAAGCCTAAATGGAAAGTGAGCATGGATTACTAAAAACATCCATGTCCACATTGCCTAATTGTCTCAAATGTCAATCCTATTCCTGACTACATATGTGTTTCTTCCTAAGATTATATATTCAACCTGAACCCTTTGAAAATGTCTAATCCTATCACTTTATAGTTTGCCTGATTTTGTAATGTCTCTATTGATATCTGCTTTCCTACATATTTCCCAAGTTCATCATTGTGATTGACTCTTCACATGTGCTGACAAACATATTCACTCTCTAACCAAAACCCTATTGCTAAAGAACTTTTGTTCCAAATACTATACTCACTCTTCTTCCTATGCCTACCGACTATCTTCCTAATCCTACCGACTATCCCTGTTTGACTGGATGTTCTCTTGTACATTCAATCATCCAAAGTAGAAGATCCTATGCCATTGATTATAGATTTATTTTAGACATCTGTGCAGAAAGTAATTCAATGCTAATTATCCCAGTCAAGGTCCCAATGCCATTCTGGGCTTCGAATCTTACCTAGATTTCTGTTTTCATAATTATATTTCACCTCTATATTCTTTTAAATATTTTAGGTTCCAAATACCATCATTCATCCAGCAGAATGATTTCTAACCCAAATCAAACATGTTGTTAACCTTAACCATTCACTGTTCCATCAATCTAACTTTACGGAAGAGCAGGGATAGAGTTGGTCTTAAAACACAGGAATGTATGAGATATTTCACCTGATGAAAACCTCAAAGGTACATGCATAAATGATCCCTGAAGAACATGAAGGCAGCTATAAAGGACCTGAGAGAGCAAAAGTCATCTTCAATGGCAAACAACCTGGTCAGGATGAAGGGTTCTGTCTGAATCAGCCTCTCTCTTCTTAATGTAGAGAAAATGGACCAAACCCAGCCTGTGTGGGTAGCTGTTCCAGGGCGCCTATTATTGATATACCATTCTAACTTGTGAAAGTGTAACAGGAAGTAGGGGCAGCCTCCTTCTCATGTGACACTTGGAAGCCACTGGTAGGACAAAGTGATTGCCAAGGCAGTAACCTCATTCAGTTCCTGAAGGAAGTGACCTCACCTCACTTCCTTGGTGATTAAAATCTCTGAACTTGGGATTCATGAAGCCAGTCACCCATAGCCAGTCTCAGTCCCAGTCCCAGTGGTCACACTTGTTTGGATTTACCAAAGACAGAGTCAGTCTTTCTTGGTAACTACTGATGTGAGGATGGCCAAATGCCAGGAAAGCTCTGAAGAGGAGCCGTTTCTGAGAAAGCAGGTAGTGGCTCACCTCTGGCTCCTGACACCTTCACAGAGTTAGCCAAGGAGACCAGATCTGACACAGGTCAGGCCATTTCAGGGGAATATAGTATGGTCCACCAGTCAGAGGACACTCTGGATATTCACAGACCTACTTGAGTTAAGGAGGTGCCTTTGTGGGTGTGGGTGTGAGTTTGTGGTTTTGTCTAATGTTTTGAGAATAGGTAGGAAAGGCGGTTTGTTTGGATTGGAGTGGGCTGTTTCTAGTAAGTCGTTTGACAAGGCGAGTGCTTCTATGTCTGTGTTTCCCACTCTGTCCGTGGTTGTAGACATTAGAAAAGACAATGCATCAAGGATGTGTCCTGTCTAGTAGAATGCTTCCCAGCATTCTTCCTGCCCGATTTAGGAATGGACTGTGGCTCGCCTTATGCATGGGAAACACCTATTAACTTTCTAAGCTCCTGTTTTCTTCCTGAATTCCGGCAAATCTCAAGAATAGGCCCATGGTTTTGAGTCCAAGATATGTACCACCTCCAAGCTCTGTGACATGGCCATGTACTTGATAGCTGTAGGGAATGGGAACATCTTAGAAAACTCAAATAAATGTGTGACCAGTAAACTCTCAGTGGAGAGACCCTGCTTTGGTTTATTTGCATACTTATGGTTATGTTGCCCTGAATGTCAAGAAGGTCTTTGCCTCAGGCCACCCCTTTGTGAAGCCTGAAGAAAACTGTTTTCAAATGGAAATAAATGGGCATAACATGTTGCTCTTTGCTTAATTGCTTTGGAAAGGGATGTGTCCGAATCAGCCTCTTGGGCCTCTGTGAGGTTGTGGCTTAGATTCTCAGCACATGATAGATCTAAAGATAGATTCCATGTGTGCAATCAAAACCAAAATGGCAAAAAAATTAGTCATTGTGGATGAGTCTCTTGCATTCCTCTGTTAGGTTCTTTACCTCCATCAAGTGTGAATAGGAATCCTTTAGGTCAAATGAGTTCTTTAAAGCCCTGCAGAGGTGCTTGTGTTTTCTCAAGACTCCAAATCACATAAAGAATCTATACCTGAGAGTCAGTAAGCCTGAAATTGGAGAAGGAGAGCATTATTAATGGCAGGCCTATTTGATCACTCCTGGTTCACAGGAAGGGTGTCCATGTCACCCTGACTTTAGGCAAATGAGGGGCAAGCAACATTGTTTTGGACACTCTCTTGGGATGCATTCCGCATGGTAATCTCCAGCCAGAGTTTATGATGAATGTCTATATTTAAGAAGATGAGGGCCATGTGGGTGTATTTTGGTTTTAATTGTGGTCATTCTTGTGGCAGTTGGAAGAGATGACTGGATCCACCTGGGCTTGAACTCTGGTGTCATTCCCCTTAGAGACTGAGTTCTGGAACACACATCAAGGAAGAATTGCCATAAATTGTGTGGGGATTTTAAGAGGCCACGCATGAGAGTCGCCCGTGGAAACTGAGATCTATGCCCATGGTGGCTTTCCACAGAGCACTGGGAATCTCAGACAGGATATCACATGATTTAATTCTGAAAGACTTGGCAGCCATATTTGATAGTCAAAACACACATGGACCTCAATTGTAGACCTCAATGGGCGTGGCTTCATGTGACCTTTTGACCATGCTCTGGGAAGCCTTGCCTGTGAGAGTTCTCCAGAGCTTTCATTGAAATGATCTTCCTCAACATTGAATAATTCCTGAATGAATTGAAATAAACAGTGCCTCCAACTTTATCCTTGAAAATTGGCTAGATAAATACCATGAAATTTTTAAAATTCCAATGACCAGGTGGCACTGAAGAACCTTTGGATGTCCTGTTGCTGATCATGAGTGTACCAGAGAGTGCCTTGATTAACTGGTTTTCATGAATATGGTGTAGAACAGAGATGCCAGTAATTTGGAGCCTGCAGAATAGTGGGCCTAGAGCAGAGGTGATTAAGTGTGTGATAAAACATCTGTGGTGGGGTCATGTGGATCTGCCATTGTCTTCCAAATGGCTTGTGACTGACATGGTGCAGCCAGCAGAATATTGTATGTAAACGCATCATGTTATATGGAGAGGTTTAAGGGCAATGTTCAGAATCAGGTTGCTATGGTCACGGAGGCAATCTATGTGGTATACAAGCCCTGTTGGTGCATTCTCCTGCAGACCCTGACCCACCACATGTGACAGAACTCCCTCCAGCACTGTGGTCAAGTTTAACTCCTTGTATTTCATGAAACAAATACAAAACTCTGAGTGCAGCAGGAGACATTATAAAAAGTGGAGGATGATGAAATGGCTTCACAGTCCACATGGGGAGACACATAGACCCCAGTGGCCATAGTTTACCTACAAAGAGAGAATTCAGCACTGCTGCTTCATGTTCATTGGAAAATTATAAACCATGTGCTCAAGGTCACAGAGATGCATAAACAGCTTTGATGGTCTTACTAGAAAAAAAGCTAAAGCTCCTGAAAACAACATATATTTCAACTGTCCATCTTAGAGGCAGTTTCTGCAGAGTCTTTAGGCTGGCAAATCTTCATGTTTGTGGAGTATTTACATAGTCCCTTACTTTTGGAAACTCCTCTACCATCTCCAAGGTTGTGAAATCCGGAGCAGTTTTCATTTCAGGTATGAATTCAAAGATTTTCTAAATCTTTTCCTCTAATTGTGTCTTACTTGGGGTGAAAATAATGTAAAGTTATTGTTCTAAATGAGAGTGGGAAAATTTTTGTGTAACACTATTTTGCATACACATTTATCCATTTTCCATTTGAAATACTGAATCCCTGACAGTAACTCATACCCTACTATACTCTGACTACTAATCCTAATATGATGGAGAATAATACCCAAACAGAATGAAAATACAAGCAGTTCAGTGGAGACATGGTGTACAGTTGGACTTCCCTTTTGCATGATTAAGGGTAGGTGTTATAAATCTACTCAATTTTTAATTGAAATAGTCCTCCATGTGTTTTTAAAGTTCACAAATATGTTAATATGTCTCCCTTTCTCTGTAGCCTACTCAGCACATGTATTTTTATATGCACATAGAGAATCCTACCTGGTATCACACGTACATTTTCATGAGTTGGCTGAATTGGCAGATACAAATTGTGAGAAGAGATCAGTCCTCCTAAACCCTGTGGGAACTGAAAATTCAAACTATGTGTGAGCTTCCCAGTAGAACAATATTATACATAAATCCATGTTCAGTATAATAAATATTTTTGCATCTGTGGATGATGTATATTACATGATGAATTATGATTAGCATGTATTTATTGATACTTTTTAATGTATATTTGTGTTTATTTAAAATATATATATATCTCCAGATTTCTCAAAATATGAAATATATGTGTCTTATACACACTCTGTAAATTCATTCATGTTCATGTATATGGATTTATAATCAACTTTTCAGAAGATAATTCTCAGAAATATTCAACCACCTGAAATACATATTTGTTTCCCAGTACTGAAAACTAACTTCAATCAATGGTGTTTACAAATCCTAATATTTCTACAGTAACTGACCCAGTTTAACATCAATGCCAGTAGATTCCAATGGGACATGATGTCTATATTGACCTTCATTTTAATCCAACACTGGTACATTACTATTTCTTCAGTTTTTGCACATGATAGGATATGTATTTCATCCACAAGTTCACAAATATATAGGAATTTGTTTCACTTTCAAACACTTCTTGCTTCAGAACACATGTATTCCTCCATGTTACTTGACTCGTCTTTTCATGAGACTTCTTTCCAAATACATTATTTTCAATTTCCATAATCAATTTTGAAGCTAAACTCACACACTCTTCATGATGAACCGTAACATTAATATTAACATTAGATGTATAACTGGTTGGAATGAAAAATTGTATATCAATATAAGATTTCCTCTATATGTTCACGATTCAATTCAATCCATTATTTAAAGTTGGAACCAGTTATGTTTTTTATTCACAGTATTGTCTATTAATGCATTTTCTCTATATTCATAGATACAGTGTACTCATCTTTGTCCCTTCAATACTAATTTATACGTCTTCAAAATATCGCTCCCAGAAATGGTGGAAGAAATACTCATGTCACCTTATCTATATATAGATTTCATCACAGGAATATTCTGGACACAAAAAGCGAAGGTCACACTCATGATTGTATCAAAGCCTAAATGCCAAGGGAGCGTGGATTACTAAAAAGAACCATGTCCAGGTTGCCTAATGCTCTCAAATGTAAATCCAATTGGTGACTACATATTTGTTTCTTCCTAAGATTATATATTCAACCTCAAACATGTTGAAAATGTCTAATCCTATCACTCACTTCATACTTTGCCTGATTTCGTAATATCTTTATTGATACCTGCTTTCATACATATTTCCCCCAGTTCATCATTGTGATTGATACTTCACATATGCTGACATTTACATTCACTCTCTACCCGAAACCCTATTGCTAAAGAACTTTTGGTCCAAATCCTATACTCACTCTTCTTTCTAAACCTACTGACTATCTTCCTAATGCTACTGACTATAGTTTTTTGACTCGATGTTCTCTTCGACAATCAATTAGCCAAGGTATAAGGTCCTATGCCATTGTATATCAATTTATCTGAGACACATGTGCAGAACATAATTCAAACCTAAGTATCCCACTCAAGGGCCCAGTTCCCTTCTGACTTCCAATCTTACCTAGATTTCTGTTTTTATACTTATATTTTACCTATATATTTTTGTAAATATCACAGGCTCCCAATACCATTATTCATCCGGCAGAAAGATTCCTAACGCAAATCAAACATGTTATTAACCCTAAACATACACTTTTCCCTCAATCTAACTTTACAGAAGAGGAGGGACAGAGTTAGTCTTACAATACAGGAATGTAGGGGATCTTCCACCTGCTTAGAACATCAAAGGTATATGCAGAAATGATCCCCTGAGATGATGAAGGAAGCTATGAAGGACCTGAGAGAGCAAAAGACATCTTCCATGGCAAACTATCTGGTCAGGATGAAGGGATGTGTCTCAATCAGCCTCTACCTTCTTAATGTAGAGAAGATGGACCAAACCAGGCCTGTGTGGAGAGCTGTTCCCAGGTACCTATGGTTGGTATACCATTCTAACTGTGAAAGTGTGACAGGAAGTAGGGACAGCCTCCATCTCATGGGACTTTTAGAAGTAACTTTTAGGACAAAGTGGTTGCAAAGTCAGTGACCTCATTCAGTTCCTGAAGGAAATGACCTCACCTCACTGCCTTGGTGATGGAACTCTCTGGACGTTTGATCCTGGAAGACAGGCACCAAGAGCCAGTCACAGTCCCAGTCCCAGTGGTCTCACTTGTTTTGATTTATCAAGAACAGAGTCAGTCTTTCTTAGTACCTACTGATGTGACGATGGCCAAATGACAGGAAAGCTCTGAAGAGGAGCTTTCCCTGGGAAATCAGGTAGTGGCTCACCCATGGCTCCTAACAACTTCAAAGTGTTGGCCAAGGAGACTAGATCTGATACAGGACAGGCCATTTTGGGGGAACATACAATGGCCCACCATTCCGAGGACACTCTGGATAGTCACAGACTTACTTGAGCAAAGGAGGTGCCTTTGAGTGTGTGTGTGTGGGTTTGTGGTTTTGTCTCATGTTCTGAGAATAGGAAGGAAAGCCTATTTGTTTGGATTGGTGTGGACTGTTTCCAGTAAGTCGTTTGACAAGGCGAGTGCTTCTATGTCTGTGCATCCCACTCTGTCCGTGGTTGTAGACATTAGAAAAGAGAATGCATCAATGGATGTGTCCTGTCTAGTAGAAAGCTTCCAAACATTCATCCTGCCCAATTTACAAATGGACTGCAGCTTGTCTTATTGAAGGGCAACATCTGCTCTCTTACTAAGTTTCTGTTTTCTTCCTGAATTCTGGAAACTCTCCAGAATAGCCTCATGGTTTTGTGTCCAAGATATGTACCACCTCCAAGCTCTGTGATATGGTGATGTACTGGATAGCTGAAGGGAATGGCGAGCATCTAAGAAAACTCAGATATCAGTGGGACCAGGAAAGTCTCAGTGGAGAAACCCTTCTTTCGGGCTTTTGCTTACCTATTGTTCTGCTGCCCTGAATTTCAGGAAGGTTTTTACCTCAGGACACTCATTTGTGAAGCCTGAAGAAAACAGTTTTCAAATGGAAATGAATGGGCATCACCTGTGGCTCTTTGCTTAATTTCATTGGAAATGGATGTTTCTGAAACAGCCTCTTGGCCCTGTGTGAGGCTGTGGTTAGATACTCAGCACCTTATACATCCCACGTGTTCATCCAAAACCAAAATGGCCAAAAGAGCAGTCCTTGTGGATGAAGTCTCTCCCAAACTCTGTAAGGTTCCTGACCTCTATCAAGTGAGAATAGGGTGCCTTTGGGTCAAATGAGTTCTTGAAAGCCCTTCAGAGGCTAGCCCATAGGTGATTCCAATGATTCCAATTCACATGAAGATTCTAAACCCCACAGTCAGTAGTCCTCAAATTGGAGAAGCAGAGCAGTATTAACGGCAGGCCTACTTGATCAGTCATGGTTCACAGAAAGGTGTTCAGGCCACCCCAACTTTAAGCAAATGAGGGGCAAGGGAGCTTATTTTGGACACTGTCTTGGGCTGTGACCCTCATGGAAACCTCCATCCAGAGGTTAAAATGAGTGTCTATATGGAAGAAGATGATGGCCATGTGGAAGTGTTCTGGTTTTAATTGTGGTTATTAGTGTGGTTGTTGAAAAATATGACTGGCTCCACCTGGTCTTGAACTCTGGTGTGATTCCCCTTAGACACTGAGTTCTGGAACTGATCTCAGAGAAGTATTGCCATGAGTTTTGTTGGGATTTTAGAAGGCCATGCATGAGAGTCACCCTTGGAATCTGAGATCTGTGCCCAGGAAGGCTTTCCACAGAGCACAGGGAATCTCAGCCAGGTTATCACATAATTTTTTTCTGAAAGAATTAGCAGCCATAGTTGAGAGGCAAAACAGGCAAGGATTTTACATTGTAGACCTCAGTGGGCCTGGCTTCATGTGACCATTTGGCAACACTTTGGGAAGCCTTGCCTCTGAGAGTTATCCAGAGCGTTCATTGAAATGGGCTTCCTCCCCATTTAATGGTTACTGAATTAAATGAAACCCTCAGTGCCTACAACTTCATCCTTGAAAAATGGGCTCGATAAATACCATGAAATTTTTGAAATTCCCATGACCAGGTGGCACTGGAAAACCATTGGAGATCCTGTTGCTGATCATGAGTGTACCAGAAAGTGCCTTGATTGACTGGGTTTCACAAAAAAATTGTGTAGAACAGAGATGCCAGTAAGTTGGAACCTGCTGAGTAGTGGGCCTAAAGCAAAGGTGGGTAGGTGTGAGATAAAACATCTCTGGTGGTTTCATGTGGACCGGCCATTGGCTTTCAAATGGCTTGTGACTGACATGATGCAGCCAGCAGACCCTTATATGAAAAGGCATCTTGTTATATGGATAGGTTTCTGGGCAATGTTCAGAATCAGGTTGATATGGTCAAGGGGGCAAGCTATGTTGGACATAAGCCTGGTTGGTGCATTCTCCTGCAGACTCTGTCCCACCACACGTGACAGAACTCCCTCCAGCACTGTGTCCCAGTTGAACTCCTTGTATTTCATGAAGCAAATACCAAACTCCCAGTGCAGCAGCAAGAATCACCACGAAAAGTAGAGTATGACCAAATGGCTTCACAGTCCACACGAAGAGACACTTATCCCCCAGTTGCCACAGTTTACCTACAAAGTGAGAATTCAGCACTGCTGCCTCATTTTCATTGGAAAATAAGATACCATGTCCTCCAGGTCACATAGATGTTGACCCAGTTTTGATGCTCTCACTACATAGGATGCTAAAGCTACCGACAACAACATACATTTCAACATTTCCCAACTCAGAGGCAGTATCTCAAGAAGTCTTTAGGCCTGCAGAGCTCCATGTTTATGGAGTGTTCACCTTGTCTTTTATTTTTGGAAAGTCATCTACCACCTCCAAGGTTGGGAACTCCTGAGCATATTCCATTCCGGGTATGTATTCACAGATTTTCTAACTCTTATCCTCTAATTGTGTATTTCTTCCAGCGAGGGTAATATCAAGGGATTGTTCTTAATGTGAGTGGGAAGATTTTTGTGTAGCACATATTTGCAAACACATTGGGTTTACTTTCCTATTTTCCATTCGAAATACTGAATCTCTGACACTAACCCATACCCTACTAGACTCTGACTACTAATCCTTATATGATGGAGAATAGTAACCCAAACAGAATACAAATACCAGCAATTCAGAGAAGGCATGATACGTAGTTGGACATCCCTTTTGGATTATATTGTGTAGGAGTTAAAATATATATTTAATGTTTATTGACATAGTTCTCCATGTGTTTTTAAAATTAACAAATATGTGAATTCCTCTCTCCCTTTTCTGTAGCCTATTAAGCACATGTATTTTTATATGCACAAATAGAATCCTACCTGGTATCACATGTACATTCTTCTGAGGTGGCTGACATGGCAGATAAAAATTGTGAGAAGAGATCACTCCTCCTAACCTCTGTTGGAACCGAAAATTTAACCTATGGGTGAGCTTCCTAGTTGACCAACATTATGCATAAATCCATTTTCAGTAAAATGTATATTTTTGGATAAGTGGATGTTATATATTTAATGATGAATTTCGATTGGCATATATATTGCTACTTTTTAATGTCTCTGTGTGTGTGTTTGTGTGTGTGTGTGTGTGTGTGTGTGTGTGTATATATATATATATATATATATATATATATATATATACTCTCCAGATTTTTCAAAATATGAAATATATGTGTCTTATTATATACTTCCTAAAATCATTTATATTCATGTATGAGGATTTATAATGAACTTTTCACAAGATTATTCTCAGAAATATTCATCCACCTGAAATACATATTTGTTTCCTAATACTGAAAACTAACTTCAGTGAATGGTGCATACAAATCATAATATTTTGACATTGCAAGAGGGCCGTGAATAGAGAGCATCATACCCATTGTACCGCGCCACTGCGCAGGTGACTAATGACTAAGAACGACAAAAAACTATCTTGTTAGGAACTTACAGCAAAATGGGGGTGCACTGAAACCTAGAAGAAGGATTTCTAGCACTGAGGTCCGGTAAATGAGTCCCAAACATGAGCCAACTCTGCGACCAGAGATCCTGTCTGACTGATCCGCGCGACCCGTCCAGTGGCTACAGACAGCAGGGCACCACCGAGATGCGATCAATAATCACGGAGAAACGTTGATGCAGATTCTGTGGAATTCTGCCAGTAGAGTCCCCACTTGGGCTGAGTTCAGGGTTTCAGATGGGGAAGGAAGTGGTACAGTTCTAACCCCCATAATAGAAACTCCACGAAGGAAACCAACGGCCACCATCTTGGTGAGCTGAAGTAACGACAGCCACTCCCCTACAGATTGCAACAATAAAACAGGTGCTGTTACTCAGCTCATTTCCCATACTTCGGGGAATTTGCATCAAATCTCTCCTAGGCTTTCTCGGGGAGAGATTATTAGAGCGAGCCTGCATAAAGACAGGGGAAAACTAGAGGCACCTGACTTTCAACTCCCCCTCCCATCAGTGGTGAAAAAAACCTGTCTAGCCAGCGCTGAGAGAGGGGCAAGCGGAAAAAAAAAATCAAAACAATAGAGTGCCGGGGTTCCCAATAGCCAACTGTGCAATCAGAGATCCGGGCTGATTGAATCATGCAGCCAGGCCTGCTGTTTCAGATGGCGGGGCACCACCGAGAAGTGACCTGAAGCAGGGAGAAATGTTGCTGCGGATTCTGTGGAATCCTGCCGGCTGAGCTCCCACTGATCCCCGGGCTAAGTTTGGGAATTCAGACAGGGAAGAAAGTGGTATAGTTCTATCCCCCACAAAAGAAACTCCACCAAGGAAACCAGCGGCCACCATCTTTGAGATCTGAAGTAACCACCGCCCCTCTCCAATAGATTGCAACAATAAAACAGATGTGTGTTACTCAGTTCATCTCTCATACAGCGGGGAATTCGCATAAAATGTCTCCTAGGCTTTCCGGGGGAGGGTTAATCAGAGCAAGCCTGCATAAAGACGCAAGAAAAACTAGAGACACCTGATTTTCGACTCCCCCTACCATCAGTGGCGATAACGAAACGTGTATAGACAGTGCTGGGGGAGGGGCAAGCGGAAAAAATCAAAACAATAGAGTGTCTGGGTTCCCAAAAGACACCCTCCACACCCAACAAACGGCAGGCACAGAGTACAGTTTGAACTGCCGAGAGGCATCACTCAGGGGAAATCTGGTCTAGAAAAAGAAACCAGGACAAGCAGGAGAAACCAAAGGACTAGAAGGCAGGCCCTTGTGACTGGGCGGCTGGAGACCGCAGGCCTGCACGTGACATTCCACCCACTGCCTGAGTGACTGGGGGGCTGAGGAATTCCTGCCCGCCGGCAACCGAGCGTGAGACTGCGTGGCTAGAGATTGCCAACCCAACGGCGACAGCCCACCTGCTGCCCGCGTGACTGGGCGGCTGGAGACCGCCTGCCCGCTGGCGACCAACCGCGCAATTGGGCGGCTGGAGACCACCCGCCTGCCAGTGACCCAGAGCTGAAACAAACCAGAGACAGTCAAGTCCCACCCCCCAATTCGGACACCTCGGCAAGGAGCCTGGGGCCGGCCAAAGCAGAGAGGTGACATCACTGGAGCTCGGCCTTCGGAATTACTTCCAAGCGGAATCCACTTTAGCAGGCATAGTTTACCAACACAAAGGAGAGACAACAGAGATATACAACACCAAAACAAATCTAAAGAATAAAGCAGAAACACAGCAATCAAATAGAGATGGAAAGTAACGTGAACATCATGAAAAAACAAGGGCAAAAAAGGAGTACAAACAATGCAGGACAACTTAATTCTACAGGAGGACCTTGAAGCATCAGAAACAGGGATAGGGAAAGAACTCAAGGCATTCCGAACTCAGATGGAAAGGAATATTAGAGAAGACATGAGGCAGCAAGTCCAAGCAATAAAAGTATATTTTGAAAATGAATTAAACAAACAAATTCAAATGGCAAAGAATGAGCATTACCAGGAGATAGAGATCTTAAAAAAGATATTAAACAGTAATCCTAGAAATGCAGGAAAATATAAACCAAATTAAAAACTCAAACGAGAATATTACAAATAGACTAGATCAAGTAGAAGTCAGAACATCAGAAAATGAAGACAAAGTTTATCAACTTGAAAAGAATTGAGTAAACACAGAAAAGATGCTTAAATCCCACCAGGAATTTATTCAAAAGATATGGGATGTCATAAAAAAACAAAAAACAAATTTAAGAGTCATCAGGATAGAAGAAGGCATAGAGATTCAAACCAAAGGAATGGACAACATATTAAATGAAATAATTCTATAAAACTTCCCAGAGATGAATGATGGATTGGATTGCCAATTCCTGGAAGCCTACAGGACCCCAAACATTCAAAACCAAAATAGACCAACTCCAAGACATATAATTATGAAGATAGCCAACATACAGAACAAGGAGAGAATATTAAAAGCTACAAGAGAAAGGAGGCAGATTACATTCAGGGGTAAACCAATTAGGTTAACAACTGATTTTTCATCACATTCGTTGAAAGTGAGAAGATCCTGGAACAATGTAATTCAAATGCTGAAAAAAAAAAGAATTCCAACCAAGAATACCATATAAAGCAAAGTTAAGCTTCAGATTTGACAATGAAATTAAAGTCTTTCACGATAAACAAAAGCTAAAACAATTCTCAGCCAGAAAACCAGCACTGCAAAGCATTTTGTGCAAAATACTACAAGAAGAAGAGTTAAAAAATAGTGCCCAAAACTAACAGTGGGAAGTATCTCAGTAAAGCGGGAGGAAAGTAACCAAAAAACTAAAAACTATCCAAACTAAAATATAATAAATAAATAAACATGACTGGAATTACAAATCATATTTCAATTGTAACCTTAAATGTTAATGGCCTAATTTCACCAATCAAGAGACATGTTCTAGTGACCTGGATCAAAAAAACAAATCCAACAATATTCTGCGTTCAGAAGACTCATATGATAGGAAGAGACATACACAGGCTGAGGGTAAAAGGTTGGGAAAAATCATAACACTCACACGGCCCTCGGAAGCAAGAAGGATTTGCCATACTCATATGGAATAAAATCAACTTCAAACCTAAGTTAATCAAAAGGGATAAAGAATGACACTATATTCTGTTAAAAGGAATCATCCACCAACAAGAAAAAAACAATTATCAATTTGTATGCACCAAGCAATGGAGGTGCAACGTTCATAAAACAAACTCTCCTCAAGTTCAAGAGTCAAATATACTACAACACAATAATTATGGGTGACTTCAACATACCACTCTCGGCATTAGAGAGATCCTCTAGACAAAAACTGAATAAAGAAACTATAGAACTCAACAGCACAATCAATAACCTAGACTTAACCGACATATATAGAATATATCAACCATCATCAAGTGGATACATGTTCTTCTCAGCAGCACATGGATACTACTCAGAGATACACCATATATTATGCCATAGGGCAATTCTTAGTAAATATAAAGGCATGGAGATTATACCGTGCACCATATATGATCATAATGGAATGAAACAGGAAATCAATGAGAAAAGAAAGAAGGAAAAATCCTACATCACATGGAAAATGAACAACATGCTACTGAATGATCAATGGGTTACAGAAGACATAAAGAAGGAGATAAAAAAATTCTTAGAGACAAATGACAATACAGACACAACATACCGGAATCTATGGGACACAATGAAAGCAGTTTTAAGAGGGAAATTCATTTCTTGGAGTTCTTTCCTCAAAAAAAGAAAAATACAACAAATAAATGAACTTAAACTACACCTCAAAAACCTAGAAAAGGAAGAGCAAAACAACAGCAAATTTAGTAGAAGACAAAAAATAATTAAATTTAGAGCAGAAATCAATGAAATTGAAACAAAAAAAAGTTGAAAAAATTGATAAAACTAAAAGTTGGTTCTTTGAAAAAATAAATAAGATTGACAGGCCCTTAGCCATGCTAAGGAAAAGAAGAAGAAAGAGAATTCAAATTACTAACATATGGGATGAAAAAGGCAATATCACAACAGACACTACAGAAATACAGAAGATAATTAGAAAGCATTTTGAAACACTATATTCCAACAAAATAGAATATTGTGAAGATATTGATAAATTTCTTAAGTCATACGATCTGCCCAGATTGAGTCAGGAAGACACAAACAATTTAAACAGGCCAATAACAAAGGAAGAAATAGAAGAGGCAATCAAAAGACTACCAACCAAAAAAAAAGCCCTGGACCGGATGGGTATACAGCGGATTTCTACAAAACCTTCAAAGAAGAATTAAAACCAATATTTTTTCAAGCTTTTTCAAGAAATAGAAAAAGAAGGAGCTCTTCCAAATTCATTCTATGAGGCCAACATCACCCTGATCCCGAAACCAGACAAAGACACTTCAAAGAAAGAATACTACAGACCAATATCTCTAATGAACTTGGATGCAAAAATTCTCAATAAAATCCTGACGAATCAAATACAAAAGCATATCGAAATAATTGTGCACCATCATCAAGAAGGATTCATCCCCGTGATGCAAGGATGGTTCAATATACGAAAATCAATAAATGCCATTCACCACATCAATAGAATTAAAGACAAGAACCATATGATCATATCAATAGATGCAGAAAAAGCACTTGACAAAGTTCTGCATCCCTTTATGTTCAAAACACTATAAATACTAGGGATAACAGGAACTTACCTCAAAATTGTAAAAGCTATATATGCTAAACCTCAGGCTAGCATCATCCTAAATGGATAAAAACTGAAGGCATTCCTTCTAAAATCTGGAACAAGACAGGGATGCCCTTTATCACCAATTCTATTCAATTTAGTTTTGGAATACTAGCCAGAGCAATTAAACAGACCAAAGAAATTAAAGGCATAAAAATAGGAAAAGAAGAATTTAAAGTATCACTATTTGCAGATGACATGATAATATATTTAACAGACACAAAAAGGTCTACAAAGAAATGGCTAGAGTTAATAAATGAATTCAGAAATGTGGCAGGATATATAATTAACACGCATAAATCAAAGGCATTCCTGTATAACAGCAACAAAACTTCTGAAATGGAAATGAGGAAAACCACTCTATTCACAATATAAAATAAGCTACTTGGGAATCAACCTAACAAAAGAGGTGAAAGATTTATATAATGAAAACTACAGAACTCTAAAGAGAGAGATAGAAGAAGATCTCAGAAGATGGAAACATGTGCCCTGTTCATGAATAGGCAGATCTAACAACATAAAAATGGCAATATTACACAAAGTTCTCTACAGGTTTAATGCAATGCCAATCAAAATCCCAACGGCATTTCTTGTAGAAATAGATAAATCAATCATGAAATTCATATAGAAAAACAAAAGACCCAGAATAGCAAAAGCAACTCTAAGCAGGAAGTGTGAATCTGGAGGTATAGCGATACCAGAGTTCAAACTGTACTACAAAGCAATAGTAACAAAAACAGCATGGTACTGGTACTGAAAAATGCAGGTGGACCAGTGGTACAGAAGAGAGGACACAGAAACCAATCCACAAAATTACAACTTTCTTATAATTGATAAAGGGGCTAAAAGCATGCAGTGGAGGAAGGATAGCATCTTCAACAAATGGTGCTGGGAAAATTGGAAATCCATATGCAACAAAATGAAACTGAATCCCGTTCTCTCGCCATGCACAAAATTTAACTCAAAATGGATCAAGGATCTAGATATAAAATCAGAGACACTGCGTTTCATAGAAGAAAAGGTTGGCTATGCTCTACATACTGTGGGGTCGGGCTCCAAATTTCTTAATAGGACGCCCATAGCCCAAGAGTTCTTAACAAGCTAAAAAAGAGTTGAGATGCATTCATTTTGATAAGCAGAAAGTTTGTTTTGTGTAGTTGTAAATATCACAAATTTATTTTACCAGAAAACTGGCTCTTAAAAATGAACATATATTGAGATTAAAGGATAATCCACATACCTTCATGAAAAATTCATATCATTTCCTATATTTTTCATATTTCATTTTTTTCGTGAATATTTTATCATGGACCAGGTCTAGTCTTAGGCTACCTCTTCTGACAAGTTCGTACAATGTGTTGGATTCTTCTTTTCATCTTTTATTTGATAGTTTCTAGCTGATAATGTGTATTTTTCCTTATCTTTATTTGGACATACATACCCAACTATATCTTTGCATTTTATGTTTTACTGGGGAAGAGACTCATCAAAAGCTCTTTATTATATGTATCAACAATGAAACATTTAGAGCATGCAATTATTCTTAATTTTGCATGAAAATATCTTTGTACCATTTTTCTTATAAAGATGTAGAATTATTACTGTAATAAGTAACTACTTACAAGAAGAATTAAACAATTGATTTTATATCAATCATGAATATGAAAATTAATAAAATAAGTATTTGGCAATAAATATGCAATTGATAGAAATTAAAATCACGAGAAAGCCATTTAAAATGTCAGTGCATATGGTCCTTAAATAATAGGTTGTTCAAATGAAATTTCTCTAATTCATAAGAGTTAATATGCCATATTACAGCTTAATGTAATATAAAAACTTAAATGATAAGTATTGATAAATAAGAATGATACCTGTTTACTTAAATATGTTTATTTGATTTTCACTGTAAGATGTTAATTCTGGAAGACTTGACAATTAAGAAAGACTTGGTCTATATTATTTCTAACTGGCTAATCAAAGTACTTTTAAATATATATGTATATATATATAACATATGTAATACATATGCATGAATATAGATACATATGTATAATAAATGTATTGTAATATATCTATAGGTTATTATAATTATTAAATTTTCTCAAGAAAAAAGAATGACTATAAAAAACATTTTTAAATGTAAATTTCATAGCATATTACTGTTTGTAATGACATGAGAGAAAAACTCCTATGGAGGGAAAATGAAAAAGGAAGAGAGAGAAGGGGGAAAATGAGGAAGAAAGTGAGTAAAGAAGAGGGAGAGGAGTGTTTGATTATTAGATAAAAGTGGAGGGTCTCGGTGTCTGGCTCAGTGGTAACATGCTTGGCTAGCATGTGTGAGGCACTGGGTTATATTCTCATCACAACATATAAATAAATAAAATGAGGTCGATCAACAACTGAAAAAATTAAAATAAAAGTAGAAATATTACCAAAATTCCAAGTTTTTATGAATGCTAAATAAAAAAAATTGTTGCATAGCCTTATGTAATTTCTAGACTCCCAAAAATAGTCATTTAATGATAGATTACTAGTGTGATAACTAAAAATCCATTGCTCTTTCCTCGACATTCTGTGGCATGCTAGTGCTTAAATAAATTGTATTATAACACCAAAAAAATTCTAATATTTCTACAGTAACTGACCCAGTTTAACATAAATGCAAGAAGATTCCCATGGGATATAATTGTATTTTGACGTTCATTTTTATTCAACACTGGTACATTACTATTTCTCCAGTTTATGCACATCATAATATGTATATTTCAATCACAATTTAGCAAATTTATATGCATTTGTTTTACTTTCAATCACTTCCTGCTTCAGAACACATGTATTCCTCCACGTTTCTTGACTGCTCCTTTCATGAGACTTTTTCCAAAGACATTATTTTTGATTTCCATTATCATTTTTGAAGCAAAACTCACACACCCGTCATGATAAACCATAACCCTAATATTACCATTAGATGTAAAACTGGTGGGAATGAATGATTGTATATCGATATAAGATTTCTTGCATACTTTCAAATATCAATTCAATCCATTATTTAAAGTGGAACCAGTTATATTATTTAATCACAGTATGGTCTATTCATGCATTATCTCTATGTTGATAGACACAGGGTACACCTCTGTGTACCCCCAATAATAATTTGTATATCTACAAAATTTTGCTCCCAGAAATGGTGGAAGAAATACTCATGTCAACTGATCTACATATACATTTTATCACAGTAATATTCTGGACACAAAATGCAAAGGTCACACTTAGGATTGTCCCAAAGCCTAAATGGAAAGTGAACATGGATTACTAAAAACATCCATGTCTTGGATGCCTAATTCTCTCAAATGTCAATCCTATTGGTGAGTACATATTTGTTTCTTCCCAAGATTATATATTCAACCTCAACCATGTTGAAAATGTCTAATCCTATCACTCACTTTATATTTTGTCTAATTTCCTAATGTCTCTATTGATATCTCTTTTCCTACATATTTTCCCCAGTTCATCATAGTGACTGATTCTTCACATGTGCTGACATTTACATTCACTCTTTATCCGAAACCCTATTGCTAAAGAACTTTTTGTCCAAATACTATACTCACTCTTTTTTCTAAACCTACCGACTATTTACCTAATCCTACGACTATCCCTTTTTGACTGGATGATCTCTTCAACAATCAATCATCCAAGGTACAAGGTCCTATACCATTGTATATTGATTTATCTGAGACATCTGTGCAGAACATACTTCAAAGCTAAGTATCCCAATCACGGGCCCAATGCCTTTCTGGTCTTCAAATCTTACCTAGATTTCAGTTTTCATAATTATATTTTACCTGTATATTCTTATATATATTGCAGGTTCCCAATACCATTATTCATCCAGCAGAATGATTCCTAACACAAATCGAACATGTTATTAATCCTAACTATACACTGTTCCCTCAATCCAACTTTACAGAAGAGCAGGGACAGAGTTGGTCTTACAATACAGGGGTGTAGGGGATCTTCCACCTGTTGACAACCTCAAATTTCCATGCAGATATGATCCCTGGAGAAGATGCAGGCAGCTATGAAAGGCCTGAGAGAGCAAAAGTCATCTTCCATGGCAAACAACTGGGTCAGGTTGAAAGCATGTGTCTGAATCATCCTCTCTTTTCTTAATGTAGGGAAGATTGACCAAAATAGGCCTGTGTGGAGAGCTGTTCCCAGGTGCCTATGGTTTCTATACCATTCGAACTTGTGAAAGTGTCACAGGAAGTAGGGGCATCCTCCATATTATGAGACCCTAGGAAGCAAATTTTAGGACAAAGTGGTTGCAAAGGCAGTGACCACATTCAGTTCCTGAAGGAAGTGACCTCACCTCAAATCCTTGTTGATGGAACTCTCCGAATTTGGGTACCAGGAAGCCAGGAATCCAGACCCAGTCCAAGCTCCAGTCACAGTGGTCTCACTTGTTTGGATTTACCAAGGACAGAGTCAGTCTTTTGTGGTACCTAGTGATGTGAGGATGGCCAAATGCCAGGAAAGTTCTGAAGACGGGCCCTTCCAGAGAAAGAAGGTAGAGGCTCACTGCTGTCTCCTAACCACTTCACAGAGTTGACCCAGGAGACCAGATCTGAGACAGGACTGGCCATTTCTGGGGAACATAGTATGGCCCTCCAGTCAGAGGACACTCTGGATAGTTTCAGACCTACTTGGGGGAAGGAGGTGACTTTGTGGGTGTTTGAGTGGGATTGTGGTTTTTTCTCATGTTCTGAGAATAGTTAGGAAAGGGGGTTTGTTTGGTTTGGAGTGAACTGTTTCTAGTTAGTCCTTTGACAAGGCGAGTGTTTCTATGTCTGTGTATCCCACTGTGTCCATGGTTGTAGACATTAGAAAAGAGAATGCCTCAATGGGTGTGTTCTGTCAAAGAGAAAACTTCCAAGCATTCATTCTGCCCATTTTATAAATGGACTGTGGCTTGCCTTATCATTGGGCAACACCTACTATTTTCTTACGTTCCTGTATCCTTCCTGAATTCTGGCCACTCTCCAAAATAGGCTCATGGTTTTGTGTACAAGATATGTACCACTTCCAAGCTCTGTGACATGGCCATGTACTGGATAGCTGAAGGGAATGGCAAGCATCTCAGAAAACTCTGATATCAGTGTGACCAGTAAAGTCTCAGTGGAGAAACCCTGCTTTGGGCCTTTTGATTACCTATTGTTATGTTGCCCTGAATATCAGGAATGTCTTTTCCTCAGGCTACTCCTTCCTGAAGCCTGAAGAAAACAGTTTTCACATGGAAATGAATGGGTATTGCCTTTGTGTTTTACAATAAAACCTTCACAGAGATTAGGCTCTACTTAACTTAAAAATACTTTTAAATTGTATCTAAGTGTAAAAAGTAACATGTAACTGTACATATCTTTTTGATAACAAGTCCAATTATACAACACAAATGATACACATAAATCTCCAACATGTTTTTATTTTAAGCCTAGAATTACCATACAACCTTAGAACACCAGCATGATACAATGCTCTTTTGAAGCTTCTACCTTACACACTTGTATACCTGGAAGATATGAACACATTAACACCACAATTACATTGATGTTTTTGTATTAACCAAGTTTAGCTTTTTAAAGAAATAACCTGGCATAATTTTATAAAAACAGTATTGTTTAACAAGCTGTTTAATTTTTTAAGATTACTTGCTCAAAACTTACACATATAACCAACTTACACAAACCTTTTTATTATTTACTTAATCCATTTTAATTACTTAATCATATAGACTCTCTTATCGAGAAACACATTTTCCCTCTATTAAATCTATATCTAGAAACTTTTAGTTTCTCTTTTCCATCTGTGAACCTCTTTCTGTTCACATTTTGAAACAATACTTATAAATTTCTGAATTTAAGCAGATTATTTTGTAGACATCAACATTTTATTAGGGCCTGTTTGTACACCTAGAAAACTTATAGGCCTAATTCTAAAGACATCTTTATTTTTATCTGTTTACCCAATTTGAATTGAACCATTTGAATCACGTGAATCCAAGATATTTATATCAATTTTTAAATACTTTATGAGCGCTCCTCATCTGTCAATTGTCTTATCACTGCATGATATATGGACATACACACATACAGACATACCAACATACAACACGTAACACAAGTGTAACACATAACACAATAGTGAAGGCCTTGTAGCTTTTTCAGGTGAAATATCCATTGCAATGTTTAAAAACTCCACAGTTGATCAAAAATAGAACTGATCAGAAAACATTAACCCATCTGCAGGATCAAGATCATGAACTCAAAAAATAAAAAATACAGAATCTAAGAAAAAGCAAGAGTGCCAAAAAAGATGACTGGCCAGTAATTAGTAAATACCATATAATGTACTTTTTGTTTGGATCTAGTTTGAGTTCAGGTAAAAAGACACTTTTACTCCTTTTTATCTGTCTCCTGCTGAGTGCTGCAGGCTTCTTTTATTTGCATATCAACTTAAGTCCTGGCTGAGGACTTGAAAACTGTAAAGGCTGGAGTTCTGAGCAGAAACCTCATGCCTAAGGCATTTTAGCTATAAGTCATAATTTCCAGGTTTGAATGTTGAAAATTATGATGCAAGTTTAAGATGTAATTCTCAAAATTTTATATCTTTATGTTTTTCTACACTAGAAAATCTTGAGTCCCTTAGCCTCACCACAAAAAACTGAAAATATGATCATTTTTTGATAATATTAAAGCCACCATCATAAGAAGTTTCTCTAGGATCATTAAGCCACTTTCTTTGTTCTGAAGTTTCTAAAGTAGTAGTAAGCTACATTAAATTTCTTGAAAAAAATTTTAAAAACAACCACAGACTACCATTTGTATCCCAAATTAAGCTTTAAAAATTTCCAAGACTGTTGCTAATTAATGTCATTTCACTAAGCCAGACCAACGTTTTAATTTAGCACGTTTTTTAAAAAATCTTACACATTGAAGGGAACAGATATCATATCATAATTTATTATCTTTGCCCAAGTTAATGCACTCGTATAAATAGTGAAATTTTCTCAGGCTACCTAGTTCAAAATTAAAACTCTTTAATTATTTTTTTATCCGAAGTATTTAAGTTTTCTAGCATCAGCTATCTTAAATCAAACTAAACTCTTGTTTAAACCCAACTTTTATCTTTAAGATAGTGCAATGCTTTAGAAACCCATTCAGATACCAGATTGTTACAATTAAAAATATCATCTTTTAAATACAATTTCAGCCAAGATCATCCCCAAGAAACAATCTAAAATATCAACATATTACTGCATACATGGTCCCTTTTGTTAAGTAAACAGAGGTGGAAAAATCCTTAAAGTGCAGGTAAGAAATAAGGGAGTTCACCACAGCAAAATGGCTCTGGCACCTGCTGGGAGTCCCTTAGCCTCACCATTTACTTACAGGATTAGTCCTTCTGGTGGTTTGACCCCAGGCACCAGGCATATTCTATATCTCCCACCTTTTCAGTAGTCAGCTTCCAAAAAATTCATCCTCTGCTTGCAATTGTTTTGAGTGCTAGGCTTCCCCAAGAGGGCAGAGTGTGGTTCATTGAAAGTCCCCACTGGTGTGTCAAAATTTATGACTGAAGGTTTGGTTCCCATCCCCAAAGCCAATTAATAACAATTTAATAATGAGGATAGGGTTTTGAGAAAATTTTAAGCGAGATATCAATGTTCTTAGACCCCAGGCATTTCCTTCTGCAGTGGGCGTGCTCAAGCCAACTATGGGAAGAAAAGAAATCACTGCTTCCCTAATCTCGCTTAACAAAGAGAAGAAAAGTTTATCAAAGTTCTTTAAAACACAGCTAAGAGAGGTGTAAAAGGTGAGAACAGAAAAGCTGGTGGTTCTATTGACTTTTGGTCCCTCACAGAAGAAGCTTTAGGTTAAATTTTAGCTAAAGTTATTTCCACACATCTAAGGCAGGTTGGAACTCGGGACTCTGCATCGGTCCAAACAATGCCATCACATTTAACAGAAACACAGACAAAAAGACACACAAAGACCATCATGCAGCTCCCGTTTGTTCACAACCCCAAGATCAACAATCTTGTGACTCAGGGAGAATGGAGGGAAGAGGGGGAGGAGCAGAAGGTTTGAGTTATAGGATTGTGGGCAAAGGGGTCAGATTGGAGGCAGCGACCAGGAAAGGCTTCAGGGACAGAGGCATGGAATGGCTTTGTCCCATAATGAGAGTTACTCAAACAGAGACAAGGACAAAACAAACGTAACACAAACACGGGCACACAGTTAAGGTTTAACACGAGTTCAGAAGTAAAGATTAGAACCCAGTAACTGGCATAACCTGATGAGTTACACCACAAAGACAGACAGTGAATTCAACCTGAGAGAAAAAAGTAGCCAGCAAGACCTGATGGGTTTGCAACAGAGTCACTTAATGAGGGCTCATCTGTCCCTCCTCACCTAATGAGGGCACTTCCGTATCTCCTCACCTAATGAGATCACATCTGTCCCTCCTCGAGACCTTCAAGGTGTCCCTTGCAAGAACGTGGCCGGTGGCTTTAGGACACGTTTGTCCACCACTGCCAGGGGGAACTTACACGCTCTGCTGGCAGCCACTCTGCCAACCCAAACCGAAAACCGAAAAACCAAACCTGAACAAAAAGCTCTGAGCGATCACAAGGAAAAATGGAAAGAGGCGCCTTTCTTACCCTCAGAGGGGTCCGTTGGGATCTCCTTGTTCGGTGCTGCACGATTCCCGGCCAACTCACCAAAATTAAGGGTTTAGCGAATGTCGGAGGAAGAGACCACCAAGAGACCGCGGATCATGCAACAGCAAAAAGCATTTATTGAGTTCCAATCCATCATGCTGGGGCTCGGTGCTCACTCAAGAAGGGAGAGCAGCCCAGAGCCACAAGCAGGAGTTGAGCAGTGCTTAAGTACACTTTTTGGGGAGGGCCGGACTTTAC
Organism: Callospermophilus lateralis; assembly: GCF_048772815.1. Classification (NCBI taxonomy): domain Eukaryota; kingdom Metazoa; phylum Chordata; class Mammalia; order Rodentia; family Sciuridae; genus Callospermophilus; species Callospermophilus lateralis. The sequence goes on along the minus strand of NW_027511047.1, from coordinate 76,814 downwards.
ATACATCACAGTCTCTTTTAAAAAATCATCATACACCACGGGAAAATCAAACAACAATTCCAAAGATGATTAGCTCATTCTTTGGTGGGAACAGGTCTGGCAGGAGTGATAGGTCAGTTCTAAAGTGGGGTACACATTGAAACTGATTGGTTTAGGCCCTGTGATGCCTATGTGCCAGGCCACAAAGGGTACTAGGTTATTAAACAATCAGGCAGTCAGGGGAAAATTTACTGGGCAGTCCGGGAATTGTCCTACAAGCTACAGGAATTTCAGGTTTTGTGTATAGCATAGGAACGAAACAATACCTGGTCCTTTACATTTTAACTCAGACCTTGCAGCTTAGAAACTTTGCAACACCCAGTCTTTTAAACTTTAAATTTTACACATTAATTTCAATTTCTTTTACACTTACAGATTACTTCTGGTTCACAACAAGGGTGTCAAAGCCACCCTGACTTTAGGCAAATGAGGGGCAAGGGAGCTTATTTTGGACACTGTTTTTGGCTGTGCCCCTCATGGCAACCTCCAGCCAGATGTTATGATGAGTGTCTTTATGGAAGATGAGTGCCATGTAGGAGTCTTGTGGTTTTAATTGTGGTCATTTGTGTGGCGGTTGAAAGAGATGACTGGGTCCACATGGGCTTGAACTCTGCTGTGATTCCTCTTAGAGACTGAGTTCTGGAACTGACCTCAGAAAAGTATTGCCATGAATTGTGTTGGGATAACAGGAGGCCACGCATGAGCATCACCCTTGGAAACTGAGATATAGGCCCAAGATGGCTTTCCACAGAGCACTGAGAATCTCAGCCAGGATATCACATTATTTTTTTGTGAAAGACTTGGCAGCCATAGTTGAGAGTCAAAACACACATGAACCTCACATTCAAGACTTCAATGGGCCTGGCTTCATGTGACCTTTTGGCCACTCTTTGGGAAGCCTTGCCTTAAAGAGTTCTGCAGAGCTTTCATTGAAATCAGCTTCCTCACCATGTAATGGTTCCTGAATGAATTGATACCCACAGTGCCTCCAACTTCATCCTTGAAAAATGGCTAGATAAATACCATGAATTTTTTTGAAATTTTCATGACCAGGTGGCCCTGGAGAACCTTTGGATGTTCTATTGCTGATCATGAGTGTACCAGACAGTGCCTTGATTGACTGGGTTTCATGAAAATGTTGTAGAACAGAGATGCTAGTGAGTTGGAGCCTCCTGAGTAGTGGGTGTAGAGCAGTGGACTATAGGTTTGTGAATAAATACCTGTGGTTTTACCACGTAGATCTGCCATTGGCTTCAAAAGACTTGTGACTGACATGGTGCAGGCCACAGATCCTTATATGTATAGGCATCTTGTTATATTGAGAGGTTTGAGGGCAATGTTCAGAATCCGGTTGCTATAGTCAAGGGGGAAAGCTATGTGGGATAGACCCCTGTTTTGAACATTCTCCTGGAGACCCTGACCAACCACAAATGACAGAACTCCCTCCAGCACTGTGTCCTTGTTGAACTACTTGTATTTGATTAAGCCAATACCAAACTCCCAGTGCCACAGTAAGAAACACCACGAAAATGGAGGATGATGACCAAATGGTTTCACAGACCACAAGGGGAGACACTTAACTACCAGTGACCACAGTTTACCTACAAAGGGAGAATTCAGAACTCCTTCCTCATGTTCATTAGAAAATAAGGAACCATTTTCTCCAGGTCACATAGATGCAGATCCAAATTTGATGGTGTCACTACAAAAGAAGCTAGATCTTCTGACAACTACATATATTTCATGTGCCCAACCTCAGAGGAAGTTTCTCAAGAAGTCTTTAGGCCAGCAGAGCTCCATGTTTGTGCAGTTTTTAACCTCTCCCTTACTTTTGGAAGCTGTTCTAACACATCGAATGTTGTGAACTCCTGAGCATTTTCAGTTCCACATATGTAATCACAGGTTTTCGAACTCCTCACCACTAATTGGGTCTCACTTGGAGTGAAGTTAATGTCAAGGAATTGTTCTGGATGAGAGTGGCAAGATTTTTGTGTAGCACATACTTGCACACACATTAGATTCATTTTCCTATTTTCCATTTTAAATACTGATCCCTGACACTAACACATACCCGACTAGAATCTGAAAACTAATCCTAATATGATGGATAAAAAGAAACCTAACCGAAAAGAAATACAGGCCTTCCATAGGAGGCATGGTGTATACTTTGATTTGCCTTCTGCTTAATCAAGGGTATGTGTTATAAATCTTGTCAAATTTTCTTTGTAATATTTCTCCATGAGATATATATATATTTTTTTTTTCTCAAAACATGAAACATATGTGTATTATTAAACACTCCCTAAATTCATTCATGTTCCTGTATGTGGATTTATTATCAACTTTTCACAAGATTATTCTCAGAAATATTCAACCACCTGAAATACATATTTCTTTCCTAGTACTGAAAACTAACTTCAATGAATGGTGCTTACAAATCCTAATATTTCTACAGTAACTGACCCAGTTTAACATCAATGCAAGTAGATTCCTATGGGACATGATGTGTCTTTTGAAGTTCATTTTTATTCAACACTGGCACATTACTATTTCTTCAGTTTATGGAAATCATAGGATATATCTTACATCCACAAGTACACAAATTTATAGACATTTGGCTCAATTTCAATCACTTTCTCCTTGAGAACACATATATTACTCCATGTTTCTTTATGGTCTATTCACTAGACTTCTTTCTAAACACATTATTTTCGATTCCATAGTCATTTTTGAAGCAAAACTCACACTCTTCATGATAAACCGTAACCCTAATATTACCATTAGATATATAACTGGTTGGAATGAATGTATGTATATCAATATAAGATTTGCTATATATTTTCAGATATCAATTCAATCCATTATTTAAAGTTGGAAATAGTTATATAATTTATTCACAATATTGTCTATTCATGCATCATCTCTAGATTCATCAACACAGGTTACAACAATTTGTATCCTCAGTACTAATTTATAAGTTTTCAAAATTTTGCTCCCCAAAATGGTGGAAGAAATACTCATGTCACCTGATGTACATATACATTTTATCACAGTAATATAATGGACACAGTATTGATAAATAAGAATGATACCCTTTTACTTAAATATGTTTATTTGATTTTCACTGTAAGATGTTAATTCTGGAAGACTTGAGAATTAAGAAAGATTTTGTCTATATTATTTCAAACAGGCTAATCAAAGTACTTTTAAATATATATATATATATATATATATATATATATATATATATATATATAACATATGTAATACATATGCATGAATATAGATAATATGTATAATTAATGTATTGTAATATATCTATCAGGTGATTATAATTTTTAAATTTTCTCAAGAAAAAAGAATGACTATAAAAAACTGTCTTAAATGTAAATTTCATAGCATACTACTGTTTGTAATGACATGAGAGAAAAATACATATGGAGGCATAATGAAAAAGGAAGAGAAAGAAGGAAGAAAATGAGGAAGAAAGTGAGAAAAGAAGAGGGAGAGGAGTGTTTGATGATAAGATAAAAGTGGAGGGGCTGGGTTTGTGGCTCAGTGGTATCATGCTTGTCTACCATTTGTGAGGCACTGGGTTATATTCTCAGCACCAGATACAAATAAATAAAATGAAGGTCTATCACAAACTGAAAAAATAAAAAATAAAAAACTAGAAATATTACCATAATTCCAAGGTTTTATGGATGTTAAATAAAAAAAAATGTTATTTAGCCTTATGTAATTTCTACACTCCCCAAAGTAGTCATTTAATGTTAGATAATTAATGCTATAACTGAAAATCCATTGCTCTTCCCTCTACCTTCTGTGGCATGCTAGTGCTAAAATAAATTGTATTATAACACCAAAAAAATTTCTAATATTTCTACAGTAACTGACCCAGTTTAACATTAATGCAAGAATATTCCTATGGGATATAATGTGTATTTTGACGTTCATTTTTATTCAACACTGGTATATTACTATTTCTCCAGTTTATGCACATAATAGGATGCATATTTCATCCACAATTTAGATAATTTATACGCATTTTTTTACTTTCAATCACTTCCTGCTACAGAACACATGTATTCCTCCATGTTTCTTGACTGCTCTTTTCATGAGAGTTTTTTCCAAACACATTATTTTCGATTTCCATTATCACTTTTGAAGCAAAACTCACACACCTGTCATGATAAACCATAACCCTAATATTACCATTACATGTATAAGTGGTGGGAAAGAATGATTGTATATCAATATAAGATTTCTTACTTAGTTAAAGGTATCCATTCAATCCATTATTTAAAGTGGAACCAGTTATATTATTTGGTCACAGTATGGTCTATTCATGCATTACCTGTATATTGATAGACACAGGGTACACCTCTTTGTACACCCAACACTAATTTATACGTCTTCAAAATATTGCTCCCAGAAATGGTGGAAGAAATACTCATGTCAACTGATTCTACATATGCATGTTATCATAGTAATATTCAGGACACAAAATGCAAAAGTCACACGTATGATTGTACCAAAGCCTAAAAGGGAAATGAACATGGATTACTAAAAACATCCATGTCCAGGTTGCCTAATGCTCTCAAATGTCAATCCTATTGGTGACTACATATTTGTTTCTTCCTAAGATTATATATTCAATCTCAAAACTGTTGAAAATGTCTATTTTTTTTTACTCACTTTATACTTTGCCTGATTTCCTAATGTCTCTATTGATATCTGCTTTCCTACATATTTTCCCCAGTTCAACATTGTGACTGACCCTTCAAATGTGCTGACATTGACATTCACTCTCTAACCGAAACCCTATTGCTAATGAACTTTGGTCCAAATCCTATACTCACTCTTCTTCCAAAGCATACTGACTATCTTCCTGATTCTATCGACTATCCCTTTTTGAGTGGATGTTCTCTTCTACATTCAATCATCTAAGGTACAATGTCATATGCCATTGTTTATCGATTTATCTGAGATATGTATGCAGAACGTAATTCAATGCTATGTATCCCAATGAATTTCCCAATGCACTTCTGAGCTTCAAATCTTACTTAGATTTCTGTTTTTATACTTATATTTCACCTATATATCCATGTTAAGTAAAATGAATATTTTTGGATCTGTAGATGATATATATTTCATCATGAATTTTCTACTCACCTGATATACATATATATTTACCTCAGTAATATTCCAGACACAAAATACAAGGGTCACACTTATGATTGTACCAAAGCCTAAATTGAATGTGACCATGTATTACTAACATCATCCATGTCCTTGTTCCCTAACACTCTCAAATATCATTGCTATTGGTGACTACATATTTGTTTCTTCCTAACATTATATATTCAACCTCAACCCTGTTAAAAATGTATTTTCCTATCACACACTTTGAACTTTGCCTGATTTCCTAATGTCTCTATTGATAAATGCTTTCCTACAACTTTTCTCCAGTTCATCATTGTGAATGACTCTTCACATGTGCTGACATTGACATTCACTCTCTCAATGAATCCCTATTGCTAAAGAACTTTTGGTCCAAATGCTTTACTCAGTCTTCTTTTGAAACCTACCAACTATCTTCCTTATCCTACCAACTATCCCAGTTTGAGTGGATGTTCTCTTCTATATTCAATGATCCAATGTACAAGGTCCTATTACCATGATTATCTATTTAACTGAAACATCTGTGCAGAATGTAATTCAAAGCTATGTATACCAATCAAGTGCCCAATGACCTTCTGGGCTTCCAATAGTTCCTAGATTTCTGTTTTCATACTTATATTTCACCTCTATAGTCTTATAAATATCGCAGGTTCCCAATAACATTATTCATACAGCAGAACAATTCCTAACCCAAATCGAACATGTTATTAACCCTAACCATACACTGTTCCCTCAATCTAACTTTACAGAAGAGCAGGGAAAGAGTTGGTCTTACAATACAGGAATTTAGGGGATCTTCCACCTGCTGAGAACCTCAAACGTCCATGCAGAAATGATCCCTGTAGAAGATGTAGGCAGCTATGAAAGACCTGAGAGAGTAAGAGTCACCTTCCATGGCCAACGACCTGGTCAGGATGAAGGGATGTGTCTGAATCTGCCTCTCTCTTCTTAGTGTAGAGAAGATGGACCAAAACAGGCCAGTGTGGAGAGCTGTTCTGGAGTGCCTATGGATGATATACCATTCTAACTTGTGAAAGTGTCACAGGAACTAGAGGCAGCCTCCATCTAATGGGGCCCTTGGAAGCAACTATTAGGACAATGTGTTTGCCAAGGCAGTGACCTCATTCAGTTCCTGAAGGAAGTGACCTCACGTCATTTCCTTGGTGTTCGAAATCTCTGAACATGTGGTCCAGGAAGCCAGGCACCCAGAGCCAGTCCCAGTCCCAGTCCCAGTGATCTCACTTGTTTGGATTTACCAAGGACAGAGTCAGTCTTTCTTGGTACCTACTGATGTGAGGATGGCCAAATGCGAGTAAAGCTCTGAAGAGGGCCCTTTCCTGAGAAACCAGGTTGTGGCTCACCGCTGGCTCCTGTCAACATCACAGAGTTGGACAAGGAGAACAGATCTGAGCAGAACAGGCCATTTCATGGAAACATAGTATGGCCCACCAGTCAGAGGACACTCCAGATAGTCACAGACCTACTTGGGGGAAGGAGGTGCATTTGTGGGTGTGGATGTGGGTTTGTGGTTTTGTCTCAAGTTCTGAGAATAGGTAAGAAAGGCAGTTTGTTTGGTTTGGAGTTAATTGATTCTAGTAAGTCGTTTGAAAAGGCAAGTGTTTCTAGGTCTGTGTATCCCACTGTGTCCGTGGTTGTAGACATTAGAAAAGAGAATGTTTCAATGGATGTGTCCTGTCTAGTAGAAAGCTTCCCCGGATTCATACTTCCCATTTATGAATGAACTGTGGCTTGCATTATCGATGGGCAACCCCTGATATCTTCCTAAGTTTCTGTTTTCTTTCTGATTTCTGGCCACTTTCCAGAATAGGCTCATGGTTTTGTGTCCAAGATGTGTACCACCACCAAGCTCTGTGACATGGCCATGTACTGGATAGCTGAAGGGAATGGCAAGCATCTCAGAAAACTTAGATATCAGTGTGATCAGGAAAGTCTCAGTGGAGAAATACTGCTTTGGTACCTATTGTTCTGTTGCCCTCAATGTCAGGAAGCTTTTTGCCTCTGGTCACCCCTTTGGGAAGCCTAAAGAAAACAGTTTTCAAATGGAAATCAATGGGGATCACCTGTGACTCTTTGCTTAATTGCATTGGAAAGGGATATGTCTGAATCAGGCTCTAGGTCCTGTGTTAGGCTTTGGCTTAGATTCTCAGCACATGATGGATGTAAAGAAAATCCCATGCTTGCATCCAAAACTAAATTGGCCAAAAGAGCAGTCATTATGGAAGAAGTCTCTCGCCTTCCCCTGTAAGGTTCCTTACCTCCTTCAAGTGAGAATAGGAACCTTTGGATCAAATGAGTTCTTCAAAGCCCTTTAGAGGCTATCCCATAGGTGCTTGGGTTTTCTCCAGAATCCAAATCACATAAAGAATCTATACCTGACAGTCAGTAGGCCTCAAAATGAAGGAGCAAAGCAATATTAACAGCAGGCCTATTTGCTCACTCCTGGTTCCCCGGACGAATGTCCAGGCCACCCTGACTTTAGGCAAATGAGGGGCAATGGAGGTTATTTTGGACACTGTCTTGGGCTGTGCCCCTCATGGAAACCTCAAGCCAGAGGTAATGATGAGTGTCCATATGGAAGAAGATGAGGGCCATGTGGGAGTGTTTTGGTTTTAATTGTGGTCATGTGTGGGCGTTGGAAGGGATGACTGGGTCCACCTTGGCTTGAACTCTGTTGTGATTCCCCTTAGAGACTGAGTTGTGGACCTCACCTCAGAGAAGTATTGCCATGAATGGTGTTGGGATTTTAGGAGGATTCACATGAGAGTCACCCTTGGAAAATGAGTTCTAGGCCCAGGGTGGCTGTTCACAGAGCACTGGGAATCTCAGCCAGGTTACCACATGATTTTATTCTGAAAGACTTGGCAGCCATATATGAGAGTCAAAACACACATGGATGTCACAATGTAGATCCTAATGGGCCTGGATTCATGTGATCATTTGGCCACTGTTTGGGAAGCCTTGCCTGTGAGACTTCTCCAGAGATTTCATTTAAATGAGCTTCCTAACCATGTAATAGTTCCAGAATGAAATGAAACACACAGTGCCTCCAACTTCAACCTTGAAAAATGGCTAGATAAATACCAAGAAATTTTGAAACTTCCCATGACCAGGTGGCACTGGAGAATCTTTGGATATCCTGTGGCTGATCATGAGATTACAAGACAGTGCTTTGATTGACTGGTTTTCATGAAAATGGTTCAGAACAGAGATACCAGGAAGTTGGAGCCTACTGAGGAGTGGGCCTACAGCAGTGGTGGGCAGGTGTGTAATAAAACAACTGTGGTGGGGCCATGTGGATCTTCCATTGGCTTCCAAATGGCTTGTGACTGACATGGTGCAGCCAGCAGACCCTTGTATGTAAAGGCATCTTGTCATATGGACAGGATTCAGGGCAATGTTTAGAATCAGGTTGCTATGGTCAAGGGGGAAAGTCATGTGGGATATAAGCCTGGTTGGTGCATTCTCCTGCAGACCCTGACCTACCAAAAGTGACTGAACTCACTCACGCACCGGGTAACTGTTGAATTCTTTGTATATCATGAAGCAAATACCAAAATCCCAGTGCAGCAGCAAGAAACACCACGAAAAGTGGAGGATGACCAAATGGCCTCACAGTCCACATGTGGATACACTTATCCCCCAGTTGCCACAGTTTACCTACAAAAGAGAATTCAGCACTGCTGCCACATATTCAGTGGAAAATAAGAAACCATGTCCTCCAGGTAACATAGATGCAGACACAGCTTTGATTGTCTCACTACAATGGAAGCTAAATCTCCCGACAACAACATATATTTCAAGTGCCCAAACTGAGAGTCAGTTTCTCAAGAAGGATTTAGGGAACCAGAGCTCCATGTTTGTGGACTGTTTTCCCTGTCCCTTACTTTTGAAATCTCCTCTACCGTCTTCAAGGTTGTGAACTCCTGAGTACATTCCATTCCAGATATTTATTCACAGATTTTCTAACTCTTCTCCTCTAATTGTGCCTTAGTCTCGGTGATTGTAATGTCAAGGCATCCCTTTCTCTGTAGCCTATTCAGCACATATATTTTTACATGCAATTATAGAATCTTACCTGATACCACACGTACATTCTTGTGAGGTGACTGACTTGGCAGATACAAATTGTAAGAGATCACTCCTCTTAAACGCTGTTGGAACTGAAAATTCAATCTATGAGTGAGCTTCCTTGTTGAACAACCTTATACATAAATCTATATTCAATAAAATAAATATATTTGGATCTGTAGATGACATATATTTCATGGTGAATTGCAATTGGAATATATTATGCTATTTTTAATGTCTGTGTGTTTGTGTATGTGTATATATATATATATATATATATATATATATATATATATACACACTCTCCAGATTTTTCAAAATATGAAATATATATCTTGTTATACACTCCCTAAACTCATTCATATTCAAGTATGTATATTTATAATCAAAATTTCACAAGAGTATTCTCAAAATTATTCATTCACCTGAAATACATATTTGTTTCCTAGTACTGAAAACTATCTTCAGTGAATGGTGCATACAAATCCTAATATTTCCACAGTAACTGAACCAGTTTAACATCAATGCAAGTAGATTCCTATGGGACATGTTGTGCATTTTGACATTTATTTTATTCAACACTGGTACATTACTATTTCTTCAGTTTATGCTCATCATAGCAAATATGTTTCATCCAAAACTTTGCAAATTTATAGGCATTTTCTTCACTTTCAATCACTTTATTCTACAGAACACGTGTGTTCCTCCATGTTTTTGATGGGTCTTTTCATGAGACTTCTTTCCAAACACATTATTTTCGATTTCCATGATCACTTTTGAAGCAAAACTCAAAGACACTTCGTGATAAACCATAACACTAATATTACCATTAGATCTATTGCTGGTTGGAATGAATGATGGTATATCGATATAAGATTTCTTATATATTTTCAGATATCAATTCAATCTATTATTTAAAGTGGGACCAGTTATATTATTTATTCACAATGTGGTCTATTCATGCACTATCTCTATATTCATAGACACAGTGTATACCTCTTTGTACCACCAATACTAATTTATAGGACTTCAAAATATTGCTCCCAGAAATGCTGGAAGAAATACTCATGTCACACGATCTACATATACATTTTATCACAGTAATATTCTGGACACAAAATGCAAAGGTCACACTTATGATTGTACCAAAGCCTAAAAGGAAAGTGAACAGGGATTACTAAAAACATCCATGTCCACATTGCCTAATACTCTCAAATGTCAATCCTATTGGTGACTACATATTTGTTTCTTCCTAAGATTATATAGTCAAACTCAACCCTGTTCAAAATGTCTAATCCTATCACTCACTTTATACTTTCCCTGATTTTGTAATGTCTCTGTTATTATCTGATTTCCTACATATTTTCCAAAGTTCATCGTTGTGACTGAATCTTCATATGTGCTGACATTTACCTTTACCCTCTAACAGAAACCCTATTGCTAAAGAAGTTTTTTTTTCCAAATCCTATACTCACTCTCCTTCCAAAACCTACCAACTATCTTCCTAATCTTACCTACTATCCCATTTTGACTCGATGTTCTCTTCCACATTCAATCATCCAATGTACAAGGTCCTATGCCATTGTACATGGATTTATCTGAGACATCTGTGCAGAAAGTAAGTCAACACTAAGTATCCCAATGAAGGGCCCAATGCCCTTCAAGGCTTCAAATCTTAGATTTCTGTTTTCATACATATATTTCACCTACATATTCTTATAAATATTGTAGGTTCCCAATAACATTATTCATCCAGCAGAATAGTTCCTAACACAGATTGAACGTGTTATTAACCCTAACCATACACTCTTCCCTCAATCTAACTTTACAGAAGAGCAGGGACAGAGTTGGTCTTACAAGACAGAAATTAAGGGATCTTTCACCTGCTGAGAACCTCAAAGGTCATTAAAGAAATGATCCCTGGAGAAGATGTAGGCAGCTATTAAGGACCTCAGAGAGCAAAAGTCATCTTCCATGGTCAGGATGAAGTGTGGTGTCGGAATCAGCCTCTCTCTTCTTAATGTAAAGAAGATGCAGCAAACCAGGCCTGTGTGGAGAGCTGTTCCTGGGTGCCTATGGTTGTATACCATTCTAACTTGTGAAAATGTCAGAGTAAGTAGGTGCAGCCTCCATCTCATGGGACCCTTGGAAGCAACTGTTAGGACAAAGTGGTTGCCAAGGTAGGGACCTCATTCAGTTCCTGAAGGAAGTGACCTCACCTCACTTCCTTGGTGATGGCATTCTCTGAACTTGGGATCCAGGTAGCCAGGCATCCAGAGCCAGTCCCAGTCCCAGTCCCAGTGGTCAAAATTTTTCGGATTTACCAAAGACAGAGTCAGTCTTTCTTGGTACCTACTTATGTGAGGATGTCCAAATGCCAGGAAGGTCTGAAGAGGGGCCTTTCCTGAGAAAGCAGATAGTGGCTCACCACTGGCTCCTTACAGCTTCACAAAGTTTGCCACAGAGACTAGATCTGAGACAGGACAGCCCATTATGAGGGAATTTATTATGGCCCACTATCAAACGACACTCCATATTGTCACAGACGTACTTGGGGGTCTGTGTGGGTGTGGGTGTGGGTATTTGTTTGTGGTTTTGTCTCATGTTCTGAGAATAGGTAAGAAAGTCGGTTTGTTTGGTTTGGTGTGAACCGATTCTAGTAAGTCGTTTGACAAGGCTAGTCTTTCTATGTCTGTGTATCCCACTGTGTCCATGGTTGTAGACAATAGAAAAGAGAATGCATAAATACATGTGTCCTTTCTAGTAGAAATCTTCCCAGCATTCATTCTGCCCAATTTATGAATGGTCTGCGCCTTGCCTAATGGATGGGCAACACCTAATATCTTCTTAAGTTCCTGTTCTCTACCTGAATTATGGGCAATCTCCAGAATACGCTCATGGTATTGTGTCCAAGATATGTACCACCTCCACGCTCTGTGATACGGCCATGCACTAGAGAGCTGAAGGAAATGATGAGCATCTCAGAAAACTCAGATATCAGTGTGACCAGGAAAGTCTCAGTGGAGAAACCCCGCTTTGGGCCTTTTGCTTACATATCCTTCTGTTGCCCTGAATGTCAGGAAGGTCTTTGCCTCAGGCTACGCCTTTTTGAAGCCTGAAGAAAACAGTTTTCAAATGGAAATGTATGGACATTACCTGTGGCTCTTTCTTAATTGCTTTGGAAAGGGATGTGTCTGAATCAGCCTCTTGGCCCTGTGTGAGGCTGTGGCTTAGATTCTCAGCACCTGATGGATCTAAAGAAAAATCCCATGTGTGCATCCAAATCAAAAAGCCAAAAGAGCAGTAATTTTGGATGAGCAGTAATTTCTCTCACCTTCCTCTGTAAGGTTTCTGACTTCCATCATTGAGAATACAGATCCTTTGCGTCAAATGAGTTCTTCAAAGCCCTGCAGACACTAGACCATAGGTTCTTGGGTTTTCTCATGACTCCAATTAACATAAAGAATCTAAACCCCACAGTCAGTAGGCCTCAAAATCGAGAATAAGAGCAATATTAACGGCAGGCCTCTTTGAACACTCCTGGTTCACAGGAAGGATGTCCCGGCCACACTGACTTTAGGCAAATGGATGCAAGGGAGCTTATTTTGGACACTGTCTTGGGCTGTGCCCCTCATGGAAACCTCCAGCCAGAGGTTATGATGAGTGTCTATATGGAAGAAAATGAGGGCCATGTGGGAGTGTCTTGACTTTAATTGCGGTCATTTGTGTGGCGCTTGGAATACATGACTGGGTCCACCTGGGCTTGAACACTGGTGTGATTCTCCTTAGAGACTGAGTTCTGGAACTTACCTCAAAGAAGTATTGCCTTGTATTGTGTTGGGATTTTAGGAGGCCACACATGAGAGTCGCCCTTGGAAAGTGAGATCTGGGCCCAGGTTGGCTTTCCACAGAGCACTGGGAATCTCGGGAAGGATATCACATGATTTTATTCTTAAAGACTTGGCAGCCATAGTTGCAAGTCAAAACACACATGGACCTCAAATTTTAGACCTCAGTAGGTCTGGCTTCATGGGACCTTTTGGCCTGTCTTTGGGAAGCCTTGCGTGTGATAGTTCTCCAGAGCTTTCATTGAAATGAGCTTCCTCTCCATTTAATCGTTCCTGAATGATTTGAAACCCACAGTGCCTCCAAGTTCACCCTTGAAAAATGGCTAGATAAACACCTTTAAATTTTTGACATTCCCATGACCAGGTGGCCATGGAGAACCTTTGGATGTCCTATTGATGACCATCAGTGTTCCAGACAGTGCCTTGATTGACTGGATTTCATGAAAATGGTGTAGAACAGAGATGCCAGTAATTTGGAGCCTGCTGAGTATTCGGCCTAGAGCAGTGGTGTGCAGGTGTGTGTTAAAACATCTGTGGTCGGGTCATCTGCATCTGCCCTTCGCTTCCAAATGGTTTGTGACTGACATGCTACAAGCCACAGACCCTTGTATGTAAAGGCATCTTGTTATATGGAGAGGATTCAGGGCAATGTTTACAATCAGATTGCTATGGTCAAGGGGGCAAGCTATGTGGGATAGAAGCCTTGTTGGTGCATTCTCCTGCAGACCCTTACCCACCACACGTGACAGAACTCCCTCCATCACTGTGTCCCAGTTGAACTTCTTGTATTTCGTGAAGCAAATATCAAACTCCCAGTGCAGCTGCAAGAAACACCACAAAAATTGGAGGATGACCAATGGCTTCACATTCCACACTGGGAGACACTTAGCCACCAGTGGCCACAGTTTACCTACAAAGAGAGAATTCAGCACTGCTGCCTCATGTTCATTGGAAAATAAGAAACAATGTCCTCTAGGTCACATAGATTCTGACCCAGCTTTGATCGTCTCATTACAAAGGAAGCTAAAGCTCCTAAAAACAACCTCAGATGAAGTTTCTCAAGAAATCTTTAGGCCAGCAGAGCTCCATGTTTGTGGAGTTTTTACCCTGTCCCTTACTTTTGGAAACTCCTATACCACCTCCAAGGTTGTGAACTCCTGAGCATTTTCTATTCCAGATGTGTATTCACAGATTTTCTAACTCTTCTCCTCTAATTGTGTCTTACTTGGGATGAAGGTAATGTCAAGGCATTGTTTTGAATACACATTGGATTCTTTTTCCAATTTTCCATTCTAAATACTGAATCCCTGACTGTCAGGGGTAGAAGGAGTTCACCTTAAAGAATAGCCTGACACTTACAAGAAACAGCCCCCATGGAGACATCCTGTCTGGGAGACATCCTGTAGCCAACTGTGTCCCTGAGACATCCTGTTGCCATCTGTCTTCCTGAAACATCCTGAGTTTATCTCACCTTGTGAAGACATCCAGAAACTTCGGATAAGAGAGCTTTCCCATCTCCAGCATATAAATGCCCCTGTGTGAAAAATAAAAGTTTGCAGCTTGATCAGAACTCCTGTCATGCTGTCATCTCTCGTGTCTCTTGTCCCTTCATTCCTCCGCATCTAGGTTCGCTGCCCCTGTTGATGTGTCTTTCCAGCAGGGACTACTGGCACCCACTGACTGGGGCTCGAGCCTTTGACTCATTGGGAACCCCGTCCTCCTGGAAGACTTCATCAAGTGGAGCTTGCGATTGCCTCAGCAGACACCACCAAGAGACAGATCCAGGAGGAGAGTGGGGATGACGCACGGTGAGTGACCCACCATGGGACAAGCAGTTTCGCCACATGATTTGTTTTTGTCAGGCCTCAAGGAGTCCTTCAAGACATGGGGGTGTGTGTTAAGAAAAAGGACTTAAATTTTTTTTTCTAATACATAGGAGAATTGTGTCCATGGTTTCACCTTGAAGTGACCATTGATGGTAAAAGATGGCTTAGAGTAAGAGACTGTTTAAAACATTATTATTAAACCTTTGGCCCAGAAAAAGTGCCAGTTCCCACATTTTCTTACTGGAACTTAATTAATGAAATTCTTAAAAGTTCACCCTTTGACAATGGTACCTTACAACTTGTCAGGATTGGAGAAGAGACTATGCAAAACACCTCTCGTCTCCCCAAGGCATGCCCATCAGTTAGTATAGACATTGACCCTTCTCAGTCTCCCCAGGACCCTGGGAACCTTCCTGGTCCCCCTCAAAATACCACCCTAATGAATAAGGCTCTAATGGTTACCAGACGCCTTTATCGAGTTTTAAATCCCAGAGACACATTGACCCCTGGGACGGAGGCTACCTTGGAGAAGGAAGCAGCAAGCTACCATTCAGAAGATGCGCCACCTCTCAGGACCCTGCCACAGCCTATAGGACTTACACATCTACCTACCTCCTATATCCCTCCTGCCTTTTGTGCTCCAGCCCTTCAGGAGCAAAATACCACCCAGATATTTTTTTCCCCACTTTCCTTGCCTAGCCTGGCTCCCTTGTGAGAGTCTCTCCAACATAGACGGGAACAGATCAAACTTTTAAAAGAATTAAAATCCCTTGACTCTGAGCTCTGTTCATTAGCCTTAGGCATGGAGTCAATGAAAGCTGGCCCACGGTGGTCTAATACAAAGGCTAAGCCACTCCATCAGCCTGTTCTCGCCTTCCCAGTCACCCGCAGTCAGATAGATATGCCTGCAAAGGCTGAGGTCAAAGACTTAGAGGACGATCAAGAGGAGGAAGCGGGGGAAATGGATCAAGGAGATCAGGACTCAGAGGATGAAGAGTTCACCCCTAGGCAGGAAGGAACCCAGAGTGTCTACAAAAAATTAAGCCTGCGTTTTCTTGAAAAACATAAAAAGACTTGTGCTTACAATGGCCCCACTGTGCCCTACACGTTGACTTTATTAGAAAGCCACAGCGCACAATGGCTTACTCCCAATGATTGGAAATTTTTAGACCGAGCTACCCTCAGTGCCGGAGATTTCCTGTTATGGAATGCAGATTTCAAGGAGCACTGTCAGGAAACTGCTTAAAAAAAATTAACTAAGGCCTCCTATAAATCCTGAACTTATGTTAAGCTAGTGGGCTATGAGCCATTTGACACTAAAAGTAAATAGGCACGTTTCCCTGCTGGACTTTTGGCGCAGATTCAGATGGCTGGCTTACATGCTTGGAGATGCCTCCCTCAAACGGGCTCGGCTACCACTTCTTTGGCAAAAATTTGACAAGGACCCAACGACCCTTATAGAAACTTTGTTCCCCGGCTTAACCTAGCTGCAGATTGCTTGCTTGGACCAAGCGAAAGCAAAAGAACTTTTGTAAAACATCTTGCCTTTGAAAATGCCAACCCGGCATGTCAGGATGTTCTTCGACCACATAAGGAAAAAGGGAAACTTTCTGACTTTATTAGACTCTGTGCAGGGGTGGGTGCAGCCCATGCCATGGGTCTCGCCCTACGTGCCCCCTTTACCAAGGCCTTTCACAGTCCTGGCTCATGTACTTGCTTTACTTGTAAACAACCTGGCCATTTTGCACGCAAGTGTCCGAAAGGCAAACAAAGCCTAGGAATATCGTCTCCTCAAACTGGGGCTAAATCGCCCCCAGCTACCCTTTGTTCTAGATGTGGTAAATGTCATCACTGGGCCAGTAAGTGTAGATCTAAGACAAATGGCCTCAGACAGTCTATTTCTTCCTGCTTCTCAGGAAACTCCCTGCGGGGCCAGCCCCTGGCCACGACCTCCCCCAGGACAAAACCAGGGGCAATAAGGTTTGTTCCCTCCCAAACTCCAAACCTACCACAAAATTCTTCCCCACAATTGCCTCCCTCCAACTAGCCACCCCAGGCAGCGCAGGATTGGACCTCTGTGCTACCATCGATACAATATTAGACTCAATGCAAGGGCACCAGATAATACCCCCTAGAATTATGGGTCCCCCTTCATCTCATACGAGTGCCCTTATTCTTGGAAGAGCCTCTGCTACGTTAAATGGTGTTCAGGTCTTCCCTGGCATTAATGATAATGATTTCACTGGAGAAATAAAAATACTGGCAACAGCTATTAATGGAGTTCCAGGCATCCCAGCAGGAACAAGACTTGCACAATTAACATTCCTTCCCTTGGATTCAGGAGGCACTTCCACTGCCCAAACCTACAACGGGGAACAGCCTCCCTCGGCTCCTCTGATGTATATTGGGTTCAGCCCATTTCTCACAATAGACCCACCCTTACCTTACTTATTGAAGGAAAGGAATTCCAAGGAATTCTAGATACTGGAGCTGATGCCACAATTATTTCTCACAAATACTGGCCATCAGGTTGGCCCATCACCCCATCCTTGAATGATCTAAAAGGGTTAAGAGTCAAAAAATTTCCATGTCAGTTCTAGGGCTTTTAGCTGGACTGATAAAGAGGGTAATAAGGTGACTGTCACTCTTTTCATTGTTCCTGACCTCCCTGTTAACCTATGGGGCCGAGATATTTTGAGTCAAATGGAAGTTATTCTTGCCAGTCCCAATTCCATGGTGACTCATCAAATGCTTTGTATGAATTTTGTCCCTGGTACAGGCCTTGTGAGACTGAGACAAGGACTGGTGGGGACTATAAAACCCATAAAAAAAACAAATACATATGGACTTGGGTATTCTGATTTTTAGTGTCGGTTCCTGACCCTCCTGTAACCCATGCAGATAAAATTATTTTGGAGACTCAGACTCTTGTGTGGGTGGATCAGTGGCCCCTTACCCCCCAGAAAAATTGGAGGCTGCCTCCATGTTAGAGCAGGAACAGCTGGCAGCCGGCCATGTAGAGCCCTCAACCTCACCATGGAATACTCCTATTGTTATCAAGAAAAAATCAGGCAAGTGGCGTCTTTTACAATATTTGTGTGCCATTAATAAAGTTATGTGCCTGATGGGAGCACTACTGCCTGGAATTTCCACACCAGTGTCTATTCCCAAAAACTATTGTAAAATGGTTATTGACTTAAAAGTTTGCTTTTTTACCATTCCTTTACATCCCGAGGATAGACCCTATTTTGCCTTTAGTCTCCCTTGCATTAATTTCCACGGCCCTATGCAGAGATTTCAATGGAAGGTTCTTCCCCAAGGTATGGCCAACAGCTCTAGTCTTTGCTAAAAATAAGCTGTTCAAGCAGTAGACCCTGTGAGAGAGTGATGACCACAATTTTATGTTTTACATAATATGGATGATTCTTTAATTGCTGCACCTAATTACCATGACCTTAATAATTGTTACTTGGACCTTTAGAAAACACTCACTACCTTGAGACTACAGATAGCTCCTGATAAGGTTTAAACACAGGACCCTTATACCTATTTGGGCCTTAATCTTCAAGATAATCAGATCCAAATTCCTAAAATACAACTACGTGTGGACCATCTTCACACCCTTAATGATTCTCAAAAATTACTGGAAGATATTCAATGGCTAAGAACATATTTAAAATTACCCACTTGTGTACTTTTGCCCCTTAATGATATTTTGAGAGGTGATTCCTACCCCTCTTCCCCTCAAAAGCTTACTCCCGAGGCATGACAGGCATTAAACCAAGTCACAGAAGCCATTGCCAAACAGTTTGTTACACAAATTTCTTATAACCTTCCTCTGGTTCTGGTTTTTTTACACGCTCCTCATATACCCTCAGAAAAATTTTGACAGGATATCCATATTTTAAAAATAAAGGCTTCCCCTTGCTTTGGGTCCATTTATCCACCACATCCTCCAAGTTTATTACCGTTTATCTTGCTCAGGTAACTTCTATTATTATTAAAGGTCGTTTGCTTTCTCGACAACATTTTGGCAAAGACCCTGATAATATTTTAATTCCATATACTAATGACCAAACCCAATTTTTACTACAGAGAGGGGATGAATGGGGTATTGCCCAATCAGGCCATTTGGGAACAATTGATAACCATGTCCCCAATGACACCCTTTTACATTTTGTCCAGATACATCCATTCATTTTTCCCAAAATTACTCAAAAGGCTCCCAGTCCTCAAGGCCTTACTGTCTTTACAGAGGGTTCCAGTAATGGCTGTGCGGTCTTTGTTGTAAATAACCAGCCTACCACCTTTGATACTGTCTATCATTAAGCACAGTTTGTGAAATTGTTTGCCATAACACAAGTTTTTATAACATTTTGTGATAATCCTGTTAATATTCATACAGACAGTGCCTACATTGCTCATTCTGTGCCCCTGCTGGAGATTTCACCCGCCATTAAAGCTTCTTCCAATGCGGCCTTTCTGTTTCACCAGCTTCAGCAGCTAATTCAGGCCAAACAACACCCATTTTTCTTAGGACACATCAGGGCACACTCTGATCTTTCCGGTCCTCTAACACAGGTAATGCTTAAGCTGATGCAGCAGCTCCTACCATCTTTCCAATTTTTGGTGGCTCCATTCAAAAGGCCATGGAGCTAAACAATCTTCACCAACTAAATTCCCAGAGCCTTTGATTACTTTGTAAAATTACCAGGCAACAGGCACGAGAAATAGTAAAAGAATGCCCTGCTTGCGCTCTCTCTCTCCCGATTCAACACTTGGGAGTTAACCCCTGAGGATTACTGCCAAATCAGGTTTGGCAAATGGATGTTACTCATTTTCCTGAATTTGGATAAACCAAATATATACATGTTTCTATCGATACCTTCAGCAGCTTTATTTTTGCATCACCACATTCTGGAGAGGCTACCAAAGATGTCCTTTCTCATCTTGTTTCAGCCTTTTCCATAATGGGTAAACCAATACATATTAAAACAGATAATTGTCCTCCATATACCAGTGCCAATTTTAAACAGTTTTGTGCTACCTTGCAATTTTGTCATACTACTGGAATTCAATACAAACCTCAGGGCCGAGGCATTGTGGAACGTTCCACCTTACCTTAAAGACTTGGCTATCCCGCCTTAAGACTTCCGCCCTTGTATTTACCACTCACAGGCATTGCCTTAACCATGCATTATTTGCCCTTTTTTTTCCTTACCCTAGACAGTGAAGGACTTTCGGCTGCAGACAGACACTGGCATCCCTTTTCCAATTCTGATCACCCACCTGTTATGTGGCGAAATCCCCTTACAAATAAATGGAAACGCCCAGATCCTGTCCTCATCTGGGAACGAGGCTCAGCTTGTGTTTTGGACCAAGAGCTAGCAGCCCCAAGATGGTTAACAGAACACCTGGTTAAACAGGTTAATGACTTACCTCAAACCGGGGACGGAGGCCCTCCCCATGAGTACAATTTTTCCTCTTTTTCGGATCCACCCAACAATCTGTGTGAGGATCCTGCTTAAGGAACTTATGCTGAACAGGTTTGTGCACGGAGGCCTTGGCCCTCCACCTTCCAACATCATGGAGTACCTTTTTGCCCCCCCGCCCCCGTGAATGCAAGGGAGGATCTTGGACTCAGGCTTCCACTAGTTGGACCCAGACTGCTGACTGCATGACTAAGGTGGCTTACCTCCGTGCCGAGGTTGACCATAAACTCAGAGGAGTTCATCAGCCTAAATGGGTATGTGTTAACAAGCCAAAGATTATTCCCCCTAGTACAAGTAAAGCTCTCCAAAATTGTTCTGCAACCCGTACGCATACCCAGGCGATGCATGTCTCTTGTTATGTGTCGGCCTCAATTTGTGTTAACAAGCAGGGAAAATGATTTTTTGAAGCCTCCCTAATTAAAACTCATGAAGCAGGGGGGACCACTATTCATTATACCCCCGTTCTCTTTGACCGGGGAGGAGAAGGCAAATACACCAAGCTACAGTAAGCTGGGTGCCAAGGCACTGTCGGAAAACCTTCCGACTGGCCCATTAAGGCCCCTACAGGGGTCTCTGATGGTAGAGGACCCACTTATTCTGTCAAGCATCCTCAGATAATCAAACTTTTGAAACCCCAAATCCCTGAGCTCACATATCATCCCTTAATGTAGCCGAAATCCCAGTTCCCAGGTTTAGATACCAATACATTAGATATTTTGCAAACTACCTTTTCCTTCCTTAGTAATTCCAACCCCACCCTTGCTGGTAATTGCTGGCTCTGCATGACAACAGGGGCAAGCATTCCTATGGCAGTTCCTATTAATTTTACTATGGACAATGATAATACATGCCAACCCGAATTTCCCTTTAAAAAATAGCCTATAGGCAGTTTTACATTATGTCTTTTAGGTGCGATGCAGAATAATACCTATGATGTGGATTTTGGAATTACTTCCTTTGGAAATTGCTCAACAGTACAAAATTATTCCTCACCCATCCCATCTCTTTGTCCCCCCAATGGCACAGTTGTTATGTGTGGAGGAAATGTGGCCTTCCCCAGGCTTCCAGCGAATTGGACCAGTGACTGTGTTCTTGCCTTATTACTCCCTGATATAACTATTGTCCCAGGAGACAAACCTCTAGCCTAGACACCTTAGTCAAAAGACAGAGGCGGGTGATACAGGCCTTACCACTTATTGCCAGCCTTGGAATAACAGCTGCTGTGGGCACAGGTACACTGGCTTTGGCACGGCTATACACCCTTACCATCACATGTCTCAACAACTTAAAATGATGTACAAACTCTATCAGAAACCATTAAAGATTTGTAGGACCAAATAGACTTCCTGGCAAAAGTGTTCCTTCAAAACAGACGAGGCTTAGCTTTGCTGACTGCTAACCAGGGAGATATTTGATTGGCTTTAGGGGAACGATGCTGCTTTTATGCCAATAAATCAGTCATAGTATGCACTAAATTTAAGCAGCTTCAAGAAGATCTAGAAAAGAGATGAAGAGAACTATTTGAAAATCCCCTCTGGACTAAGCTTAATGGATTTCTACCCTACCTTCTTCCCCTATTAGGCCCTTTGTTGGGTTTACGTTTAATGGTGAACATAGGACCCTGCATTATAAACAGTGTGGTACAATTTATTAAAGAACACATTAATATTATGGCCTCTAAGCCCATACAGATCCACTATCATCATCTGGAGATGGAAGATCATGCTGTCAACTTTAAAAAGGATGTTCTACCCTTCTCACAGGCTTATTTCTTAAGTTTACATCCCCACAGATCTCTCTTTCTTACATAAAACTATAAGTAAAAGCTCTGACAAACCATCTTCTGCCCTTGCCATAAGGGTTCGTCTCCATGGGCCCTTGGGCTTGGGGGAAGACGCACCCATGGAGTGAGGATGTTAGGCCATAATATCGGAGGGTGCAGGAAGGACTGCAAAAGGATGGATCCACGGATCCCCAAACACAAGACCTCTGAGTGACACGCTCTGGTGCATGGCGGTTGGCATGCTTCCCCTTCAAGGCCATCTCCTCCAAAAACATGCCAAGGCCACCACGAAATCTGCTAGTAAAGATGCTTGCTCGGATCAGGAGATATTCTAAGGCCTCCTAGACAAACAGAGCTTCTAACCCCCCCTAAAAACATGGCCGGTAAGGTAGGTCAAATATTTTATATAAGAAAGGGGGAGATGCCAGGGCCTAGAAGGAAATTCTCCTTCAAAGAATAGCCTGACACTTACAAGAAACAGCCCCCTGGGAGACATCCTGCCTGGGAGATATCCCACAACCATCTATCTCCCTGAGACATCCTGACGCCATCTGTCTTCCTGAAATATCCTGAGGTTATCTAACCCTGTGAAGACATCCAGCAACTGCCGATAAGAGAGTTTTCCCATCGGCAGCATATAAACACCCTGTGAGAAAAATAAAAGTTTGCAGCTTGATCAGAACTCCTGTCTGGCTGTCATCTCTCCTGTCTCTTGTCCCTTCATTCCTCCCCAACTATGTTCGATGCCCACGTTGATGTGTCCTGCCGGCCGGGACCCCTGGCACTAACCCATAACCTACTAGACTATGACTACTAATACTAATATGATGGAGGAAAATAACCCAAATAGAATAGAAATACAAGCAGTTCAGAGGAGGCATGGTGTATAGTTGGAGTTGCCTTTTGCATGATATAGGGTAGGTGTTATAAATCTAGCTAATTTTTAATTGAAATAATTCTCCATGTGTTTTTAAAGTTAAAAAATATGTGAATACCTGGCTCCCTTTCTCTGTAGCCTATTCACCACATGTATTTTATATGCACATATAGAATCCTACATGGTATCACACGTATATTCTTGAGAGGTGGCTGACTTAGCAGATTCAAATTGTGAGAAGAGATCATTTCTCCTAAACGCTGTTGGAACTGAAAATTCAACGTATGGGGGAGCCTCCTAGTAGAAAAACCTTATACATAAATCCATGTTAAGTAAAATAAATATTTTTGCATCAGTGGATGATATATATTTCATGAAGAATTTCGATTGGCATATATATTGCTACGTTTTATTGTCTGTGTTTGTGTTTTTTTTTTGTATATATATATATATATATATATATATATATATATATATATATATATATACTCTCCAAATTTTTCAAAACATAAAATATATGTGTCCTATATACACTACCTAAATTCATTCATGTTCATGTATGTGGATTCATAATCAACTTTTCACAAGATTATTCTCAGAAATATACATCCACCTGAAATACATATTTGTTTTCTAGTACTGAAAAGTAACTTCAGTGAATGGTGCATAAAATCCTAATATTTCTACAGTAGCTGACCGAGTTTAACATCAATGCAAATAGATTCCTATGGGACATGATGTGTATTTTGAAGTTCATTTTATTTAACACTGGTACATTACTATTTCTTCAGTTTATGCACACCATAGGATATATATTTCATCCACAGGTTCACAAATTAATAGGCATTTGTTTCACTTTCAATCATTTCCTGCTTCAGAACACATGTATTCCTCCAGGTTTCTTGACTGTTCTTCTCATGAGACTTCTTTCCAAACACATTATTTTCGATTTCCATAAAAATTTGAAGCAAAACTCCCACACTCTTCATGATAAACCATAACCCTAAAATTACCATTAGATGTATAACTGTTTGGAATGAATGATTGTATATCAATATAAGATTTCCTGTATATTTTCAGATAACAATTCAATCCATTATTTAAAGTTGGAACCAGTTATATAATTTATGTTGAGTGTCTATATGGAAGAAGCTGAAGGCCATTTTAGAGGGTTTTGGTTTTAATTGTGGTCATTTGTTGGTGGTTGGAAGAGATGACTGGGTCCACCTGGGCTTGAACACTGGTGTGATTCCCCATAAGACTGAGTTCTGGAACCGAACTCAGAGAAGTATTGCCATGAAGTCATGTTGGGATTTTAGGAGGCCACGTATGAGAGTCGCCCTAGGAAACTGAGTTCTAGGCCCAGGATGGCTTCCCACATCGCCATGGGAATCTCATCCAGGATATTACATGATTTTATTTTTAAAGAGTTGGCAGCCATAATTAAGAGACAAAACACACATGGATCTCACATTGTAGACCTCAATGGGCCTGGCTTCATGTGACCTTTTGCCCCCTCTTTGGGAAGCCTTGCCTGTGAGAGTTCTCCAGAGGTTTCATTCAAATAAGCTTCCTCAAAATTTTATGGTTCCTGGATGAATGGGAAACTCACAGTGGCTCCAAATTCATCCTTGAAAAATGGCGAGATAAATACCATGAAATTTTGGACATTCCCTTGACCAGGTGGCACTGTAAAACATTTCCATGTCCTATTGCTGATCAGGAGTATACCAGACAGTGCCTTGATTGACTGGGTTTCATGAAAATGCTGTAGAACAGAGATGCCAGTAATTTGGAGCCTTCTGAGTAGTGAGCCTAGAGTAGTGGTTAGCAAGTGTGTGATAATACATCTGTGCTGTGGCCATGGAGATCTGCCATTGGCTTCCAAATGTCCTGTGACTGACATGGTGCAGCCAGCATACAATTATATAAAAAGGCATCTTGGTATATGGAGACGTTTCTGGGCAAAGTTCAGAATCAGGTTGCTATGGACAAGGGCGCAAGCTATGTGGGATAGAAGCCTGGTTGGTGCGTTCTCCAGCAGACACTGACCAACCACATGTGACAGAATGCCGTGCAGCACTGCGACCCATTTGAACTCCTTGTATTTTGTGAAGCCAATACCAAACTCCCATTGTAGCAGCAAGAAAGACCATTAAAAGTGGAGTATGACCAGAGGGCTTCACAGTCCACACGGGGAGAGGCTTAGCCCCAATGGCCATTGTTTACCTACAAAAAGAGAATTCATCACTGCTGCACCATGTTCATTGGAAAATAAGAACACATGTCCTTCAGGTCACATAGATGCATATCTAGCTTTGATGGTCTCACTACAAAGGAAGCTAAAGCTACTGACAACAACATATATTTCAAGTGCCCAGCCTCAGAGGCAGTTTCTCAAAATGTCTTTAGGCCAGGAAACCTCTATATTCATAGACACAGGGTACAACTTTTTGTACCCCCAATACTAATTTATACGTCTTCAAAATATTGCTCCCAGAAATGGTTACGAGAAATACTCATGTCACCTGATCTACATATACATTGTATCACAGTAATATTCTGAACACAAAATGCAAAGGTCACACTTATGATTGTACCAAAACCTAAATGGAAAGTGAACCTGCATTACTAAAATCATCCATGTCCACTTGCCTAATGCTCTCAAATGTCAATCCTATTGATGACTACATATTTCTTTTTTCCTAAGATTATATAATTAAAGTCAACCCTGTTGAATGTGTAATCCTGTCACTAACTTTATGCTTTGCCTGATTTCATAATGTCTCTATTGATATCTGCTTTCCTACATGTTTTCTCCAGTTCATCATTGTGACTGACTCTTCACATGTGCTGACATTTACATTCACTCTCTATATGAAACCCTATTGCTAAAGGACTTTTTTTCCAAATCCAATATTCACTCTTCTTCCTAAACCTACCAACTATATTCCTAATCTTACTGACTATCCCGTTTTGAATGGATGTTCTTTTCTACATTCAATCATCCAAGTAAATGTCAGGTGAGCATCGGAGGAAGAGACCACCCAGAATCTATCTCATGCAACAGCAAAGGGTTTATTGAGGGTCCAGCGTGCTGGTGCTCATACCTCACTTGAATAGAGCAGAGAGCGCTGAGAACAGCTTAAGCAGAGCTTATATACTTTCCTTGAAGAGGGCAGGGAGGGAATTTTATTAATGGATCAGGGCGAGTGGGCAGTTTGCGCGCAACCGGGTGAGGGAGTGCATTCTGTAGTTTTGCCGTTGGGGACAGCACATTCTGGGAACAAGATTAGCAAACATTTCTCAAGATTTCAACAGTGTTTTGTTAAGCGTACAGAAAAACAGGAAGTGACAAGTGCCTATTTTATTAACCTTTCATTCCCCACTTCTTCTTCTGGCTACTTTTAGTCATAAAAGTGATCATTGGGGGGTGTCACATTTTATGTCTGCTAGTGGGGTATTAACATAAGTTTAACTTGTCCAATTTGAGATTGGAGAAATGAAATTACATGGTTGAGCAAACAGAGTTTATAGTTAGCATTAATATGAGGAATACACAATTTGAAAGGGTTACCAGTCTTTTCCAGTTTCCAGCCAGAGTCTCAAAAGGCCGCAGGCTTGAGATGAGAGGTATGGATCCAGGAAATGATTCTGTCTACCTTTACCGCTGTAGGTGTTATAAGTAGCACCTGGTATGGTCCTTTCAAGCGGGGTTCCAGGGATGACACCTGATGTCGTCTTACATAGAAGAAGTATCTTACTTGATGTTGTTTTGGAGTCCTCTCGTCCCCAGGTTGTTAGGCAGTGGCCATCTGTTTTCACAGGTATCCTGAGTTCTTTCAAGAGCTTTAAGTCTGTCAAGCAAGGGGGTGTGAAAGGGATCGTTAGGTCTTAGAGTTGGAGTTAGGTCCCTTACTGGAGGAGGGGCACCATAGAAAATTTCATAGGGGGTGAGGTTACACAAAGAAACAGAGGGAGTATTTCTTGCATGAATCAGTTCATAAGGCAGTAGCATAGTCCAATATTTTATGCCGGTCACTAAGCTTAATTTCGTTATGGTCTCTTTAATGGTTCTATTCATTCATTCTGCCTGTCCTGAACTCGGGGGTCTATAAGCACAATGTAACTTTCAATAAATCCCCAAGGTCCTGGCTAACCCCTGACTTCTGTGGGTTATGAACGCGGGTCCATTATAACACCCTATTACTTTAGGCAGGCCGTATCTTGGAAAAATATCTCCCAGGATCTTCTTCACCACAATTTGCACTGTTTCTTTTTTTTTCTTTTTTTCCTTTTCTTTTTTTTTTTTGGTGGGAAAGGCTTCAATCCATCTGAAAATGTATCTACAAAGACTAGGAGATATTTAAGTCCATAACTTGCTGGCTTTATTTCAGTAAAGTACACTTCCCAGAATTGTCCTTGTCTGGTTCCTCATAGGTGCTTTCCTGCAGGAAGCTTGGAAGGATAAGAATTAACCAATTGATGGACCTGACAGGCTTTTGTTAACCATTCAGTTATTTCCTTTAACTGTGAGTCGGTTAGTGAAAAACTCTGTTCTTGATCCTTCATGAATGAATGTAGTTTCTTTGAACTAAGGTGAGTGATTTGGTGTACATTATCTACTGACATAGTTAGAGCTGTGAATATAGGAGTTTTTACTGAAGGATTTAGAAATTCCACTTGGGGGCCTTCAGGGTTAAAAGTTATTTTGGCCTGGAGCTTGCTGAGCAGAACTCTGCCCATCAATGGGGCCGGGCATTCTGGAATTATTAGGAAGAAGTGATGGATTTTTCCTTTCCCCTGGTCCCAGGTCCTCTTAGTTGTCCAAGCCCGATATTTACTGCAATTAGCCCCTTGAATTAGAGACCTTTTATTTGATAGAGGGCAAAATGGGGCCTTAATGGCTGAGTATATTGCACCTGTATCCACTTCAATGTTTACTGGGGTGCCCTCCACTTCAAAAGTTAACCTGAGCTCGGGGAGGGGATCTGATCCCAAACTTTCTTAGTCATCCTCCAGAGTCAGAATGGCTGCCTGGCGTGGCTGTCTCTTTCTAAGGCTCTCTTTGGCACAGTGTCCTTTTTCTTTACAGTAGGCACATTGATCTGAGGCCAGGGGTGGCCTCTAGTTTGGGCCCAGGTATCCCTTCCTGTCTCCATGTTTCTTATTTCTGGCCTATTTGTTGTTGTGACCAGGACCTTAGTCAATTCCTTAGTCTGTCTTTTGTTTCTTTTATCCTCCCTTTGCTTCCTTATCTTCTTCAGTTTCTCTCGTATAGTATACCTTTTTGGCTTTGCTGACTAAATCTCTCAAAGTCATATCTTGTAATCCATCTAAGTGTTTTAAATTTCTTTAAATATCCAGGGCAGCTTGCCCAATAAAGGCCATCATGACAGATGCCTTTTGAGCCTCTGCCTGAGTATCAAAAGGAGTATATCTCCTATATGCCTCCATAATTCTCCCTAGAAACATAGAGGGAGATACGTTAGGCCCTTGAATAAACTCTATTACCTTGGCCAAATTAGTTGGTCGCCTAGCAGCCACTAAGATACCCGCTATTAGAGCCCGGAGATAAGTGAACAGATGCTCCCTACCTTCAAAGGTATTGCGGTCCCTGTTTCGTCGATTCTAGGGAAAGCCGGGTTGAATATGTTGGGAAGTTGTGTCAGTCACCCACCTGGTCTGAGGATATTATTTTCTAGCTTCCAGGAGGATTCTCTTTTGTTCCTCTGTCATGAAGAGAGTCCCTAGGTGTTGTTGGCAGTTATTCCAAGTAGGCTGGTGTGAAAACATCTATGAATCAACCACACCTGAGAGACGAGTGGGGTCCTCGGTAAAAGGGGGATTGTTATTTTTCCAGTTATATAGGTCTGAAGAGGAGAAAGGCCAATACTGGTAGGCTTGCATTTTTTCCCCATGACCATCATCAATCATTGGCACATAGGGACGGAGGGGGAGCATCACGGGAGTTCCAGGGTTTTCAATCATTCATTGCCGGTGAGTTCCTTTAGCCGGGCCAGGTTCCTCCAGGGGAGGAGGGGCTGTGTGTGCCACGGGGGAGTTTTCTGGAGGGTGCTGGGCTGGCTTAGCTTCCTCCAATAGCGGAGAGGCTGAGTCAGCAGCAGGGGAATCACTTAGAGGGTGTTGGGGGTTGGGAGACCAGGGCAAGGGATAAGGAGAGGGATGAGAGTCCAGTAAAGTTAAATCTTGTGACTTAGGCAGAAAAGAGGGTGGAGGAGGAGGAGGAGCAGAGGGTTTGAGAGATCGTGGGGGAAAGATTAGGAGCGGGGGCAGGGGCAAAGAAAGGCTTCACCCATGGAGGAGATTTGCAGAGGTAATGCCGGGTTAAGATATATGGCTTTTGATCTGGATGGCTATGTGGCCCTTCCTGAAAGACAATATCTCTGACTTTTTAAATTACTGAGAAGTAGAAAAATTCTTCTAAGGGCCATCCGAATCCAAAGGTGGGCCATTCTGAGGCACAGAGAGTCTGCCAGGTCCAGCGGTTTACTGAAAAAGAAAGATTCTGAGCCCTTAAGAAGAATTTGGTCCAGTGATCAAGAGTCAGGGACAGAGGCATTGAAGTGCTCTTTCCCATAATGAAAAATGCACAAACAGTAAAAGCAACGACACATGACACAGACAAGACAAGACAATAAAGACAGGCAATGGACGTCCAACTCTGAGACGAGGACTGAGTAGCCGGCAATACCTGATGGGCTGGCAATACCGAATCTGAAACAAAATATCACTGAGTTAAGGAGACTATTGTTCCTCGATTTTCAGAGTCCTCTGGGGTGTCCCTCAGGGTGGTTGCCTGTGGCTCTGTGACACATCTGTCAGCCACCATGAGAGAGAGCTCACGCTCTTTATTGACAGCCATTTTGCCAAGACCTAACCTGAAACCTGACACCAGAAAGAGGCGCCTTACGAATCCCGAGAGGAGCCTGTTGGGGTCTCTCGTCCGCTGCTCCCAGAACTCGGTGGAACCTCCATATGTAAAGGTCGGACGAGTGTCAGGCGAAGAGACCTCCAAGAGACTGTCTCATGCAAAAGCAAAGGGTATATTGGGGGTCCAGCATGCTGGGGCTCAGAGCTCACTTAAATATAGCAGAGAGTCCTGAGAACAGCTTAAACAGGGCTTATATACTTTCCTTGGGGAGGGCAGGGAGGGAAGTTAAGTATACAGAAAAACATGAAGAGACAACTACCTATTTTACTAACTTTTCACTAACGACTATACTTTGCCAGATTTCCTAATGTCTCTATTGATATCTATTTTCCTACATACTTTTCCCAGTTCATCTTTGTGACTGACTCTTCACATGTGCTGACATTTACATTTACTCTATACCCGAAGAGCTATAGCTAAAGAACTTTTGGTGCAAATTCTATACTCACTATCCTTTCTAAACTACCGACTATCTTCTTAATCTTACCGACTATCACTTTTTGACTGGATGTTATCTTTGACAATCAATCATCCAAGGCACAAGGTCCAATGCAATTGTATATCGATGTACCTGAGACATCTGTGCAGAAAATATATCAAAGCTAAGTATTACAATCAAGGTCCTAATACACTTCTGGGTTTTAAATCTTACCTAGATTTCTGTTTACATACTTATATTTTACCTATATATTCTTGTAATTATCGCAGGTTATCAATACCATTTTTCATCCAGCTGAATGATTCCTAACCCAAATCAAACCTGTTATTAACCCTAACCATTCACTGTTGCCTCAATCTAACTTTACAGAAGAGCAGGGACAGAGATGGTCTTACAATACAAAAATGTAGGATTCATTCCAACTACTGAGAAACTCAAAGGTCCATGCAAAAATGATCCCTGCAGAAGTTGTAGGCAGCTATGTAGGAACTGAGAGAGCAAAAGTCATCTTCCATTATAAAAAACCTGGTCAGGATGAAGGAATGTGTCTGAATCAGCCTCTGTCTTCTTAATTTAGAGAAGAAGGACCAAACCAGGCCTGTGTTGAGAGCTGTTCCCGGGTGCCTATGGTTGATATACCATTCTAAGTTGTGAAAGTGTCACAGGAAGTAGGGGCAGCCTCAATTTCATGGGACCCTTTGAAACAACTGTTAGGACAACGTGGTTGCCAAGGCAGTGACCTTATTCAATTCCTGAAGGAAGTGACCTCACCTAACATCCTTAGTGACAGAACTCTCTGAACTTGGGATCCAGGAAGCCAGTCACCCAAATCCACTCCCAGTCCCACTCCCAGGGGTCTCAATTTCTTGGATTTACTAAGGACAGATTTAGTCTTTCTTGGTACATACTGATGTGAGGATGGCCAAATGCCAGAAAGCTCTGAAAAGTCGCCTTTACTGAGAAAGCAGGTATTGGATCACCACTGGCTCCTCAGTACTTCACAATGTTGACCAAAGAGACCAGATCTGAGACAGGACAGGCCATTTTGGGGGAAGAAAATATGGCCCACAATCAGAGAAACTCTGGATAGTCACAGACCTACTTCGGGGAAGGAGGTGCCTTTGTGGGTGTGGGTGTGAGTTTGTGGATTTGTCTCATGTTCTCAGAATAGGTAGGAAAGTCGGTATGTTTGGTTTGGTGTAGAATGTTTCGAGTAAGTCGTTTGACAAGGCGAGTGTTTCTATGTCTGTGTATCCCACGGTGTCCATGGTTGTAGACATTAGAAAAGAGAATGCATCAATTGATATGTCCTGTCTAGTTGAAAGCTTCCCAGCATTCATCCTGCCCAATTTATGAATGGATTTCAGCTTGCCTTATCGATGGGCAACACTTGCTATCTTTCAAAGTTTCTGCTTTCTTCCTGAATTCTGGCCACTCTCCAGAATAGGCTCATGGTTTTGTGTCCAATATATGTACCACTTCCAAGCCCTATGACATCGTCATGTACTGGATAGCTGAAGGGAATGGCGAGCATCTCAGAAAACTCTGATACCAGTGTGATCAGGATAGTCTCAGTGGAGAAAACCTTTGGGCCTTTTAATTATCAATTGTTCTGCTGCCCTCAATGTCTGAAAGGTCTTTGCCTCAGGCCACCTTTTTTTGATGCCTGAAAAAAACTGTTTTCACATGGAAATGAATGGGCATCACCTGAAGCTTTTTTCTTAATTCCTTTGGAAAGGATGTGTCTGAATCAGCCTTTTGGCCCTGTGTGAGCCTTAGGCTTAGATTCTCAGCACCTGATGGATCTAAAGAAAGATTCCATGTGTGCATCCAAAACCAAAATAGCCAAAAGAGCAGTCATTCTGCATGAAGTCTCTCCCCTTCCTTTGTGAGGTTCCAGACCTACATCAAGTTAGAATAGGAATGCTTTGGGTCAAATAATTTCTTCAAAGCCCTGCAGAGGCTAGCCCAAAGGTGCTTGGGTTTCCTCATGTCTCCAATTCAGACAAAGAATCTAAACCCCACAGTAGTCCTCAAATTGGAGAAGCAGAGAAGTATTAATAGCAGGCCTATGTGATCACACCAGGTTCACAGGAAGGGTGTCCAAGCCACCCTGATTTTAGGCAAATTAGGGGCAAGGGAGATTATTTTGGAGACTGTCTTGGTCTGCGCCCCTCATCGAAACATCCAACCAGAGGTTATGAAGAGTGTTTATATGAAATATCATGAGGACCATGTGGGAGTGTGTTGGTTTTAATTGTTGTCATTTGTGTGGTGGTTGGAAGAGATGACTGGGTCCACCTTGACATGATCTCTGGTGTGATTCCCCTAAGAGACTGAGTTCTGGAACTGACCTCAGAGAAGTATTGCCATGAATTGTGTTGGGATGTTAAGAGACTACGCATGAGAGTCGCCCTTGGAAACTGAGATGTATGCCCAGGTTGTATTTCCACAAAGCACTGGGAATCACAGCCAAGATATCACATGATTTTATTCTGAAAGACTTGGCAGCCATAGTTGAGAGTCAAAACACACATGGACCTTACATTGTAGACATCAATGGGCCTGGATTCACGTGACCATTTAGCCACACTTTGGGAAGCCTTGCCTGTGAGAATTCTCCATTGTCTTTTATTGACATGAGCTTCCTCAAAATTTATTGGTTCTGGATTGATTTGAAACGCACAGTGCATCCAACTTCATCTTTCAAAAATGGCTAGATAAATACCAAGAAATTTTTGAAATTCCCATGACCAGGTGGCACTGGAGAACCTTTGGATGTCCTGTTGCTGATCATGAGTATACCAGACAGTGCCTTGATTGACTGGGTTTCATGAAAATGGTGTAGAACAGAGATGCCAATAAATTGGAGGCTGCTGAGTACTGGGCCTAGAGCAGTAGTGGGCAGGTGTGTGATAAAACATTTGTGGTGGGGCCATGTGGATCTGCCATTAGCTTCCAAGTGTCTTGTGACTGAAATGGTGCAGCAAGCAGTCCCTTCTATGTAAAGGCATCTTGTAATATTGAGAAGTCTCAGGGCAAGTTTCAGAATCAAGTTGCTATGGTCAATGGGGCAAGCTATGTGGGATAGAAGCATGGTTCGTGCATTGTCCTAGAGAAACTGACCCACCACACGTGACAGAACTCCCTCCAGCACTGTGTCCCAGTTGACCTCTTTGTATTTTGTGAAGCAAATATCAAACTCCCAGTGAAGCCGCAAGAAACACCATGAAAATTTTAGGATCACAAAATGGCTTCACAGTCCACACGGGGAGACACTTAGACCCAGTGTCCACAGTTTAGCTACAAATAGTAAATTCAGCACTGCTGCTCATGTTCAGTGGAAAATAAGAAACAATGTCCTCCAGATCACATAGATGCAGACCCACCTTTATTGGTCTCACTAGAAACGAAGCTAAAGCACTTGACAACAACATATGTTTCAAGTGCCCAACCTCAGAGGCAGTTCCACAAGAAGTCTTTAGGCCAGAAGAGCTCCAGTGTGTGGAGTGTTTACCCTGTCCCTTACTTTTGGAAACTCCTTAGCATATTCCATTCCAGATATGTATTCACAGATTTTCTAACTCTTCTCCTCTAATTTTGTCTTACTTGGGGAGTAGGTAATGTCAAGCCATTGTTCTGGATGACAGTGGGAACAATTTTTTGTAGCACATATTTGCATACACATTGGATTCATTTTACAATTTTCCAGTCAAAATAGTGAATCCCTCACACTAACCCCTACGCTACTAAACTCTGACTACTAATCATAATATGATGGAGAATAATAACCCAAACAGAATTGAAATACAAACAGTTCAGAGGAGGCATCGTGTATAGTTGGACTTGCCTTTTGCATTATATAGGGTAGGAGTTATGAATCTAGTCAATTATTTGGTTGAAAGAATTCTCCATGTTTTTTTAAAGTTAACAAATATGTGAATTCTTGTCTCCCTTTCTCTGTAGCCTGTTTAGCACATGTAATTTTATATGCACATATAGAATCATACCTGGTATCACACGTATATTTTTGGTGAGGTGGCTGACTTGGCATATAGAAATTGTGAGAAGATATCACTCCTTCTAAAAGCTGTTGGAACTGAGAATTCAACCTATGGGTGATCCTCCTATTTGAATAGCATTATACATAAATCCATGTTCAGTAAAATGAATATTTTTGAATCTGTGGATGATATGTATTTCATGATGAATTTCGATTGGCATATATAATGCTACTTTTAAATGTCTCTCTGTGTGTGTCTGTGTATATATATATATATATATATATATATATATATATATATATATCCTCCAGATTTTTCAAAATATGAAATATATGTGTCTTATTATGCACTCCCAAATTTCATTCATATTCATGTATGTGGATTTATAATCTACTTTTCAAAAGATTATTCTCAGAAATATTCATCCACCCGAAATACATTTTGGTTTACTAGTACTGAAAACTATCTTCAGTAAATGGTGCATAGAAATCCTAATATTTTGACATTGCAAGATGGCCATGAATAGAGTGCATCACACCCTTTGTACTGTGCCACTTCATATGTGAATAAGGAGTTAGAATGACGAAAAAGTATCTTGTTAGGATCTTACAGAAAAATGGGTGTGCCTGGAACCTAGAAGAATGATTTCCACCACCAAGGTCCTGTAATTGAGTCTCAAACAAGAGCCAACTATGCGACCAAAGATCTGGGGTGACTGATCCGTGCGGCCCGTGCCATGGCTACAGACGGCGGGCCTCCACTGAGAAGCGACCAGCATGCAGGGAGAAACGTTGCTGCAAATTCTGTGGAATCCGGCTGGCTCACCCACCACTGAGACCGGGGCTGAGCTCAGGATTTCAGATGGGGAAGAAAGCGCTACAGTTCTATCCCCCACAACCGAAACTCCATCGAGGAAACCAACTGCCACCATCTTGGAGAGCTGAAGTATCCACCGCCACTCTCCGACAGATTGCAACAACAAAACAGGTGTGTGTTACTCAGCTTATCTCCCATACAGCAGGTAATTTGCAAAAATTCTCTCTTAGGCTTTCCCGGGGAGGGATTACCAGAGAAAGCCTTCACAAAGACGGGGGGAAAACTAGTGGCACCTGACCTTCAACTTCCCCTCCCATCACCGGTGAAAACGAAACTTGTCTAGCCAGCACAATGGGTGGGGCAAGCGGAAAAATTCAAAACAATAGAGTGCCAGGGTTCCCAATAGACACCCTCCACACCCAAGAAACGGCAGGCAAAGAGTACAGTTTGATCTGCCAAGAGGCATCACTCAGGGGAAATCTGGAGTAGCAGGGGAAATCAGGACTCGCAGAGGAAACCAGGGGACTAGAGGACAGACCCGCTTGACTAGGCGGCTGGAGAACGCCTGCCCACCAGCAACCAATCACCCGCTGGCTGCCTGCGCAATTGGGCAGCTAGAGATCACCCGTCCGCCGGTGACAGCCCATTCGCTGATTGCACGACTGGATGGCTGGAGACCGCCCGCCCACCAGCGACCGGGAGGTGAAACCAACCAGAGACAGTCCAGTCCCACCCCCCCATTCAAACACCCCGGCAAGGAGCCTGGGGCCCGCCATAGCAGACAGGTGACATCACTGGAGCTCAGCTGTCGGAATTCCTTCCAAGCGGAATCCACTTTTGCAGGCATAGTCTACAAACACAAAAGAGAGACAACAGAGATATACAAAACCAAAACAAATCTATTGAAGAGAGCAGAAACACAGCAATCAATAGAGCTGAAAAGTAATGTGAACATCATGAAAAAACAAGGGAAAAAAATTCTACAGGAAGACCGAGAAGCATCAGAAATAGGGATAGGGAAAAAACTCAAGGCATACCTAACTCAGATGGAAAGGAATATTAGAGAAGACATGAGGCAGCAAGTCCAAGCAATAAAAGTATATTTTGAAAATCAAATAAACAAACAAATTCAAATGGCAAAGAACGAGCTTTACCAGGAGATAGAGATCTTAAAAAGAAATATCAAACAGTAATCCTAGAAATGCAGAAAACTATAAACCAAATTAAAAACTCAAACGAAGAATATTACAAATAGACTAGATCAATTAGAAGTTAGAACATCAGATAATGAAGACAAAGTTTATCAACTTGAAAAGAATAGAGTAAACACAGAAAAGATGCTTAAATCCCATGAGCAATCTATTCAAGAGATATGGGATGTCATAAAAAAAACAAATTTGAGTGTCATCTGGATAGAAGAAGGCATAGAGATTCAAACCAAAGGAATGGACAACATATTAAATGAAATATTTCTGGAAAATTTCCCAGAGATGAAAGATGGAATGAATTGCCAAATCCTGGAAGCCTACAGGACCCCAAGCATTCAAAAGCATAATAGACCAACTCCAAGACAAATAATCATGAAGATAGCCAGAACAAGGACATACAGAACAAAGAGAGAATATTAAAAGCTACGAGAGAAAATAGGCAGATTACATTCAGGGGTAAACCAATAAAATTAACGACTGATTTTTTATCACAAACTTTGAAAGCAAGAAGATCCTGGAAAAAAGTATTTCAAACGCTCAAAAATAATGGATTTCAACGAAGAATACTGTATCCAGCAAAATTAAGCTTCAGATTTGACAATGAAATTTAAGTCTTTCATGATAAACAAAAGCTAAAAGAATTCACAGCCAGAACACCAGCAGTGCAAAGCATTTTGAGCAAAATACTACAAGAAGAGGATTTGAAAAGTAATGCCTGAAACTAGCAGCGGGAGGTATCTCAGTAAAGGGAGAGGAAAATAACCAAAAAGTAAAAACTAACCAAAATAAATAAATAAATAAATAAATAAACATGACTGGAAGTACAAATCATATTTCAATTGTAACCTTAAATGTTAATGGCCTAAACTCACCAATCAAGAGACATAAGCTAGTAACCTTGATCAAAAAAGAAAAAAATCCAACAATATGCTGCCTTCAGGAGACTCATATGATAGGTAAAGACATACAGAGGCTGAAATTAAAAGTTTGGGAAAAATCATACCACTCACATGACCCTCGGAAGCAAGCAGGAGTGGCCATTCTCATATCGAATAAAATCAACTTCAACCCTACGTTAATCAAAAGGGATAAAGAAGGACACTATATACTGTTAAAAGGAACCTTGCACAAACAATGCATAACCATTATCAATTTGTATGCACCAAACAATTGAGCTGCAACACTCATAAAACTAACTCTCCTCAAGTTCAAGAGTCAAATAAACTACAACACAATAATTATGGGTGACTTCAACACACCGCTCTAGCCATTAGACAGATCCTCTAGACAAAAACTGAATAAAGAAACTATAGAATTCAACAGCAAAATCAGTAACCTAGACTTCACCGACATATATAGAATATATCAACCATCAATAAGTGGATACACGTTCTTCTCAGTAGCACATGGATCCTACTCAAAGGTAGACCATATATTATGCCATAGGGCAATTATTAGTAAATATAAAGTCGTGGAGATAATACCATGCACCATATCTGATCATAATGGAATGAATCTGGAAATCAATGATAAAAGAAGGAAGGAAAAATCCTACATCACATGGAAAATGAACAACATGCTACTGAATGATAAATGGTTTACAGAAGACATAAAGGAGGAGATAAAAAAAATTCGTAGAGACAAATGACAATACAGACACAACACACTGGAATCTATGGAACACAATGAAAGCAGTTTTAAGAGGGAAATTCATTTCTTGGAGTTCTTTCCTCAAAAAAAAAAAAAAAAAAAAAGAAAAAAACAGCAAATAAATGAACTCACACTACACCTCAAAAACCTAGAAATGGAAGAGCAAAACAACAGCTAATGTAGTAGAAGACAAGAAATAATTAAAATTAGAGCAGAAATCAAGGAAATTGAAACAAAAAAATCATTGAAAATATTGATAAAAATAAAGTTGGTTCTTTGAAAAAATAAATAAGATTTATAGACCCTTATCCATGCTAAGGAAGAGAAGAAAAGAGAGAACTCAAATTACTAACATACGGGATGAAAAAGGCAATATCACAACAGACACTACAGAAATAAGAAGATAATTAGAAAGTATATGGAAAACCTATGTTCCAATAAAATAGATGATAGTGAAGATATCAATAAACTTCTTAAGTCATGCGATCTGCCCAGATTGAATCAGGAAGACAGAAACAATTTAAACAGAACAATAACAAAGGAAGAAATTGAAGAAGCCATCAAAATACTACCAACAAAAAAAAACCATGGACCGGATGGGTATACAGCAGAGATCTACATAACCTTCAAAAAGGAATTAATACCAATACTTTTCAAGCTATTTCAAAAAATAGAAAAAGAAGAAACTCTTCCAAATTCATTCTATGAGGCCAATATCACCCTGATCCCAAAACCAGACAAAGACACTTCAAAGAAAGAAAACTACAGACCAATATCTCTAATAAACTTGGATGCAAAAATTCTCAATAAAAT
This sequence comes from Callospermophilus lateralis, assembly GCF_048772815.1. Classification (NCBI taxonomy): domain Eukaryota; kingdom Metazoa; phylum Chordata; class Mammalia; order Rodentia; family Sciuridae; genus Callospermophilus; species Callospermophilus lateralis. The sequence continues at coordinate 37,791 of NW_027511047.1, read as the reverse complement.
CTTGGTGAATCGAATACAAAAGCATATCAAAAAAATTATGCACCATGATCATGTAGGATTCATCCCTGGGATTCAAGGCTGGTTCATTATACGGAAATCAATAAATGCTAATCACCACATCAATAGACTTAAAGACAACAACCATATGATCATCTCGATAGATTCAGAAAAAACATTTGACAAAGTTCAACATCCCTTTATGTTGAAAACACTAGATAACAGGAACTTACCTCAAGATTGCAAAAGCTATATATGATAAACCTCAGGCTGGCATCATCCTAAATTGAGAAAAGCTGAAGGCATTCCCTCTAAAATCTGGAACAAGAGGGATGCCCTCTATCACCACTTCTATTTAATTTAGTTCTTGAAATACTAGGCATAGCAATTAGACAGACAAAAGAAATTAAAGGCATAAAACTAGGAAAAGTAGAACTTAAATTATCGCTATTTGCGGATGACATGATAATATATTTAACAGACCCAAAAGGGTCTACAGAGGAACTGCTAGAGTTAATAAATGAATTCAGCAATGTGGCAGGATATACAATCAACTCGCATAAATCAAAGGCATTGCTGTATATCAGCAGCAAAACTTCTGAAATGGAAATGAGGAAAACCACTCCATTAAAAATATCCTCAAAGAAAATAAGATAATTGGAAAAACAATTAAATAGTTGGGAAACAACCTAACAAAAGAGATGAAAGATTTATAAATGAAAACTACAGAATCCTAAAGAGATACAAGAGATCTTAGAAGATGGAAAAATATACCCAATTCATAGATAGGCAGAAATAACATCATCAAAATGGCGATATTACCCAAATTCTCTACAGGTTTAAATTGATGCCAATCAAAATCCCAACGAAATTTCTTGTAGAAATGATAAAGCAATCATGAAATTCATATGGAAAAACAAAAGACCCAGAATAGCAACAGCAATTCTAAGCAGGAAGTTTGAATCTGGAGGTATAGCGATACCAGAGTTCAAACTGTACTACAAAGCAATAGTAATAAAAACAGCATGGTACTGGTACCAAAACAGGCAGGTGGACCAATGGAACAGAATAGAGGACACAGAAACCAATCCACAAAATTACAACTTTCTTATATTTGATAAAAGGGGCTAAAAACCTGCAATATACGAAGGATAGCATCTTCAACAAATGGTGCTAGAAAAATTGAAAATCGATATGCTACAAAAATGACACTGAATCCCTTTCTCTCGCCAAGCAAGGAAGTTAACTCAAAGTGGATCAAGGAGCTAGATATCAAATCAGAGACACTGCATCTGATAGAAGAAAAAGTTGGCTACGATCTACATACTGTGGGGTCGGGCTCCAAATTCCTTAATAGGACACCCATAGCCCAAGAGTTAATAACAAGAATAAATTAATGGGACTTACTTAAACTAAAAAGGTTTTTTTTTTCTCAGCAAGAAAAACAATGAGAGGTAAATAGAGAACCTACATCCTGGGAACAAATTTTTACCCCTCACACTTCAGATAAAGCCCTAATATCCAAAATATACAAAGAACTCAAAAAATTAAAAAATCAGATAACAAATAACCCAATCAACAAATGAGCCAAGGACCTGAACAGACACTTCACAGAGGAGGACATACAATCAATCAACAAGTACATGAAAAAATGCTCACATTCTCTAGCAGTCAGAGAAATGCAAATCAAAACCACCCTAGGATACCATCTCACTCCAGTAAGATCGGCAGCCATTAGGAAGTCAAACAACAGTAAGTGTTGGCGAGGATGTGGGGAAAAGGGGACACTTGTACACTGCTGGTGGGACTGTAAATTGGTGCAGCCAATTTGGAAAACAGTATGGAGATTCCTGGCAAAGCTGGGAATGGATCCACCATTTGACAAAGATATCACCCTTCTTGGACTATTCTCTGAGCATCTTAAAACAGCGTACTAATGGGATACTGCCACATCAATGATCATAGCGGCACAATTCACAATAGCTAGACTGTGGAACCAACTTAGATGCCCTTCAATAGATGAATGGATAAAAAAATGTGGAATCTACACACAATGGAGTATTACGCAGCACTAAAAAATTACAAAATCATAGAATTTGAAGGGAAATGTATGGCATTAGAGCAGAATATGCTAAGCGAAGCTAGACAATCCTTAAAAAACAAATGCCAAATGTCTTCTTTGATATAAAGAGAGCAACTAAGAACAGAAAGGGAGGAATAGCATGAGGAAAAGATTAACATTATACAAAATGAGTGAGGGGAGAGAAAGGGAGAGAGAACAGAAAGCATATGGAAATGGTAGGAAACCCTCAATGATACACAAAATTACACATAATAGATTGTGAGGGGAAATGGGAGGGAAATAATGGAGAGAATTAAACAACAGCACATGAGGTAGAGAGGGAAGATGGGAGGGGAGGGGAGGGGGGATAGTAGGGGATAGGAAAGGTAGAAGAATACAACAGTCACTAATATGCCATTATGTAAAAATGTGAATGTGTAACCAATGTATTTCTGCAATTCTTATTTGGGGGAAAAAATGGGAGTTCATAATCCAAATGAGAAAAATGTATCAAAGATGATATATCATGAACTTTGTAATGTTTTGAACAACCAATAAAAATAAATAAATAAATAAAGGTTTAAAATTCAGTGGGAAGAAATCAGCTAAAAAAGTGTTGAGATGCATTCATTTTTCTTAGCAGAAACTTTGTTTTGTGTAGTTGTAACTATCACAAATTTATTTTACCAGAAATTTGGCTTTTGAAAATGCACATAAATTGAGATTAAAGGATAATTCACCTACCTTCATGAAAAATTCATAGCATTTCCTATATTTTTCATATTTCATTTTTTTAGTTAATATTTTGTCATGGACCAGGTCTAGCCTTAGGCTATTCTTCCAGAATACTACCTCATCTGACAAGTTCGTACAATGTGTTGGATTTTTCTTTTCTTCTTTTATTTAATTGTTTCTAGCTAATAATGTGTATTTCTCCTTATCTTTATTTGGACATACATACCCAACTATATCTTTGCATTTTATGTTTTACTGGGGAAGAGACTCATGAAAAGCTTTTTGTTATATGTATTAACAATCAAACATTCAGAGCATGCAATTATTCTTAATTTTGCATGAAAATATCTTTGCACAATTTTTCCTATAAAGATTTAGAATTATTAATAATGTCCCTGCTGTAATAAGTAACTACTTACAAGAAGAATTAAACAATTGACTTTATATCAATTATGAATATGAAAAGTACTAAAATAAATATTTGGCAATTAATACACAATTGATAGAAATTGAAATCACGAGAAAGCCATTTAAAATGTCAGTGCATATGGTCCTTAAATAATAGGTTTTTTAAAAAATTTTTCTCTAATTCATAAGATATATTATGCCATATTTTCGCTTAATGTGATATAAAACCTTAAATTATCAGTATAGATAAATAAGAAAGAAACCTGTTTACTTAAATATGTTTAATTGATTTTCACTGTAAGATGTTAATTCTGGAAGACTTGAGAATTAAGAAAGATATGGTCTATATTATATCTAACAGGTTAATCAAAGTACTTTTAAATATAAATGTATATATACATATATAATATATGTAATGCATATGCATGAATATAGATACATATATATAATAAATGTATAGTGATATATCTATCAGGTGATTATAATTTTAACGTTTTCTCAAGAAAAAAGAATGACTATAAAAAACAGTCTTAAATTTAAATTTCATAGCAAGATACTGTTTGTAATGACATGAGAGAAAAATTGATATGGATGGAAAATGAAAAAGGAAGAGAGAGAAGGGGGAAAATGAGGAAGAAAGTGAGTAAAGAAGAGGGAGAGGCATATTCGATGTTAAGAAAAAAGTGGAGGGGCTGGGTTTATGGCTCAGTGGTAACATGATTGTCTAGCATGTGTGAGGCACTGGGTTCTATTCTCAGCACCACATAAAAATAAACAAAATGAAGGTCCATCAACAACTGAAAAACAAAAAATAAAAAAGTAGAAATATTACCAAAATTCCAAGCTTTGTTGAATGTTAAATAAAAAACAATATGTTACATAGCCTTATGTAATTTCTAGACTCCCCAAAATAGTCATTAAATGTTAGATCATTAGTGCTATAACTAAAAATCCATTGTTCCTTCCTCTACATTCTGTGGCATGCTAGTACTAAAATAAATTGTATTATAACACCAAAAAAAAAAAAAAGCCAAATCATAATATTTCTACAGTAACTGACCCGAGTTTAACATCAATGCAAGTAGATTCCTATGGGACATGATGTGCATTTTGACGTTCATTTTTATTCAACACTGGAACATTACTATTTCTTCAGTTTATGCACATCATAGGATACATATTTCATCCACAATTTAGCAAATTTATACTCATTTGTTTAACTTCAAATCACTTCCTGCTTCAGTACCCATGTATTCCTCCATGTTTCTTGACTGCTCTTTTCATGAGACTTCTTTACAAACACATTATTTTCGATTTCCATTATCATATTTGAAGCAAAACACCCGTCATGATAAACCATAACCCTAATATTACCATTAAATGTATAAGTGGTTGGAAAGAATGATTGTATATCAATATAAGATTTCTTACTTAGTTACAGATATCAATTCAATCCATTATTTAAAGTGGAACCAGTTATATTATTTATTCACAGTATGGTCTATTCATGTATTATCTCTATATTCATAGACACAGGGTACACCTCTTTGTACCCCCAATACTAATTTATACGTCTTCAAAATATTGCTCCCAGAAATGGTGGAACAAATACATGTAACCTGATCTACATATACATTTTATCACAGTAATATTCTGAACAGCAAAAAGCAAAGTTCACACTTATGATTGTACCATACCTAAATGGAAAGTGAACATGGATTACTAAAAATATCCATGTCCAGGTTGCCTAATGATCTCAAATGAAAATCCTATTGGTGACTACATATTTGTTTCTTCCAAAGATTATATATTCAAACTCAACCCTGTTGAATATGTCTAAAGCTGTCAATCACTTTACACTTTGAATGATTTTGTAATGTGTCTATTGATATCTGCTTTCCTACATATTTTCCCCAGTTCATCACTGTGACTGAATCTTCACATGTGCTATCACTAACATTCACTCTCTAACCGAAACCCTATTGCTAAAAAACTTTGGTCCAAATCCTATATTCACTCTTCTTCCTAAACCTACCTACTGTCTTCCTAATCCTACCGACTATCCCTTTTTGACTGGATGTTCTCTTCTACATTCAATCATCCAAGGTACAAGGTCCTATGCCATTGTATATCGATTTATCTGAGACATCTGTGCAGAACGTAATTCAATGCTAAGTATCCCAATCAAGGACCCAGTGACCTTCTGGGCTTCAATTCTTACTTAGATTTCTCTTTTCGTTCATATATTTCACCTCTATATTCTTATAAATATCGCAGGTTCCCAATACCATTGTTCATCGAGCAGAATGGTTCCTAACCAAAATTGAAAATGTTATTAACACTAACCATACACTCTTCCCTCAATCTAACTTTACAGAAAAGCAGTGACAGTGTTGGTCTTACAATTCAGGAATGTATGGGATCTTCCACCTGATGAGAACCTCAAAGGTATGTGCAGAAATGATCCCTGGAGAAGATGTAGGCAGCTATGAAGGACCTGAGAGAGCAAAAGTCATCTTCCATGGAAAACAACCTGGTAGGATGAAGTTTGGTGTCTGAATCAGCCTCTGCCTTCTTAATGTAGAGAAGACGGACCAAACCAGGCCTTATGGAGAGCTGTTCCTGAGAGCCTATGGATTATATCTCATTCTAACTTATGAAAGGGTCACAGGAAGTAGGGGCAGCCTCCATCTAAAGGGACCATAAGAAGCAACTGTTAAAACAAAGTGGTTGCCAAGGCAGTGACCTCATTCAGTTCCTGAAGGAAGTGACCTCACCTCACTTCCTTGGTGTTGGAACTCTCTGAACTTGGGATCCAGGAAGCCAGGCACCCCGAGCCAGTCCCAGTCCCAGTCCCAGTTGTCTCACTTGTTTGGATTTACCAAGGACAGGGTCAGTCTTTCTTGGTACCTACTGATTTGAAGATGTCCAAATGCCAGAAGAGCTCTGAAGAGGGGCCTTTCCTGAGAAAGAAGGTAGTGGCTCACCGCTGGTTCCTGTCAACTTCACAGAGTTGGCCAAGGAGACCAGATCTGAGAGAAGACAGGCCATTTCGGAGGAACATAGTATGGCCCAGCAGTCAGAGAACACTCCGAATAGTCACAGACCTACTTGGGGGAAGGAGGTGCCTTTGTGGGTGTGGTTGTGGGTTTGTGGTTTGGTCTCATGTTCTGAGAATAAGTTTTTTCAGATATCAGCTCCGAAGCCCAGGAATTAGTTCTCATTGGGGCTAAGGTTCCCCACCAGCGAGATTTGAAATTGGCGCTGGCTGCATTGTTAACAAGGGCGGGGACTTTTCACGCCACTGCAGAAAAGAAGAAGGTAGGAAGAAGAAGTCCTTAGGCGCCATGTTGGGGTTTTCCTCTGGGGTATGGCTGCCATTTATACTTTTCCTAACATTCCTCCCTTTTTTTTTTTTTAGAAATTGGGGTGTTGTTTGTCATTTCTGGCTGATTCCTGCTGTGTAGGGGTGCTGTGGGGCCTAGAAAGGGAAGTGGATAAATGCTCGGGGGGCAGGTCTTGGGATATCATGGCAGCCAGAAATAAAACCCAGTCGTATAGATAGCTACTTCAGTAGGGGTAAAGTCTATGAAAGTTCCCTGATGCCACAAGTTGTCGATGGCATGAAACCAGTCCTGGATGGAGGAGATTGTTGGTATCAGCCACTGGTCCTGTAACAGAGACTCAAGGAAATACTGGAAGCGTTGCCTGGACATGGCGTCACCAGCACCTGAAGAAGATCAGAGCGAATAAAAACAGAATGAAGATAAAAATTAAAGCAAAGGTCAATTTTTGGCAGAAGTTCCATGTTGGGGGACTGACATAGAAGAGGCCAAGGGCCATGAGGAAGCTTAGAATGTCATAAAGACTCATCAATCCAGGATGGCAGATTAGGAGGTTCTCCAAGCTCGTTGCCTCCCGCTGTCTGATGTACGTTGCATTCCATCGTGCCTGGTAGTGAGCTTCATCACTGAGTGAACTGTTCTCTTGGAGATGTTAGGGGTTCATCGGTCATCAGAGGCTGGTAGTGCCTAAGCAAAAGCTGGTTGAAATTTTGATTAAAAATTTTTTGCAGTTGGCTTTGAAGGAACTTCATTATGCATGGCAAGAGAGCACAAAAAGGGAGCATCCCAATAAGGGGCCCCAAGATAGGTAGTAAGTACATGGCAAGATAGGATTGGAAGAACCCTGTTATGGGATTGGAGGAGCTAGGTTTGAGCAATTTGGTCGATAATTCCTGCAATTTAACAACATTTTTTTTCTATCAGCCCAGATTCATTAACATAATAGCAACATTCCTCTCTGAGGAATAGGCATGTACCCCCTTTTTCTGCAGTGAGAAGATCAATTGCCCTTTGTTTCTGTAAAGCCACGTGTGCCAATAAAGTAACCTGGCGCTGCAAGGAGCCCAGAGACTCAGCAGTGGTATCGAGTGCTTCCTGCAGTTTTTGTTGCAGGTCATTGGATGCCCATAGAACATGGCCTATAGCTCCACCAGAGAGTCCGAGACCCGCCACTGAGGTTGTTAAAGTGAGGCCTACAAGAACCGGCAGAAAGACTGCCCTACGGGTTCGGGAAGGTAGGGCCAACTGTCGGAATTCGGTGGGAGTATACAAAGACAGCTGAGGAACTACAGTAACCAAGAAACAGGTGCCAGAGACATTGATCGTTAAAGACCCATTACACCAGAGGAAATTTCCAGGTTGCATAAACGCAGGGCTCGATTGGGTGCTTAAGCTCAAGGAACAAATTGGTAAAGGATTAATTATTGGCAGGTGGAAACAGTTGAAAGCAAATAAAGCATTGGTGGAATAACTTTCCCACAGTGGGATACATGTCACATGTAGGGGTTGTCCTTTCTTAGAGAAATTGTAGGTTTTTGCTGAAATATTTCCTGCCGCTAATGGGACCGCTGCTAGAAGTGGACGACTAAGTGAAGCACAGAGAAAGCACTGAGAAGGAGGCACAGAAAGATGGGTGGATTTTAATAATTGAAGAGTTTGGTGTAACAAATTGAGCCATGTGTCAGGGGGACCTGAGGGGGTTGAAGGGTCTGAATCCTTTTTGGATGAGCTATGGATAAGATCTTGAAGTTTTGATTCTGACTCCTTAATGTGTTCGACTACCTGGATGGTTGCCTTAGGTGGCATAATCAGGGTGCTGCCAACAGTCATCCACATTGTGGGTCTGGCTGAGGTTGTCCGAGCATAGACAGTAAACTCAACATAGCCCCAACATTTGGCCTTGGGGTCAGGTATATCTAAAGTATACCATCCATTGTTATCAGATGAAGAGCCTTTATGCCACTTTAGGTAACTAGATGTCCACCCTTTTGGGTAACCAAGTGAGTGGTAAGAATAGCTACCATGTTCATCATGGAACCTGCATGACCAATAGGGGCACCCATTATATATCTCAGGCCACCAATGACAATAGTCTTTTGTTTGATCAAAAAGGAAGCAAATGAAAGGCCAGTTCCAGCTACCAGGGACGAAGGTCCTTGAAGGTGACAATTTTAGGGAAATAGAGGTGCAATTGTGGATGAAGCAAGTAGTTGCATCCACTGCACGGACCTTCTGCATGCCATGTTCTGAGTACCGTTCCTGAAGAGTGATTAAATACATGGTAGAAGAGGTGGGTAAAGACCAGTCCCGATAGAGTACAGAAAATAAGCAGAGCACAAAAAAACAAGCAGTTACAGAAGATTAGGGTGTTGGGAGAGCTCATTGTGACTTTTTTAAGAGGAATTGGGCTGCATGGAACACCGTGTGAGCTGCAACTTAAATGGGTGAGATGAGTGTGGAGAGCAGGAGTTAAGGGGAGGTTCAGGAGGTGATTCTTGGAGTTCCTCTGGGTGGTCCTGTCGTCAGCAGGTGGGACCTCCTGGTGATATGGCTTCAACCTAGAAATGTGAATCCAGGGAGTGAGACGGTTGTCTGGTAAGGAGAGTTTGGCGGCAGTGGGGGTACAGAGAATGACAGGATAGGGGCATTTCCATTTTGGGGCAAGAATCCCTTTCTCCTCTGGGGTATTATAATAGACTAGACTCCCAGGTGTTATGGGAGGAGTGTTTGGAGAGGACACTGGGTCCGGATGAAGCCAGTCCTGATATTTCCAGATTTCCGAGCAGAGATGATATAAAAAAGGCAAAGACAAATCTCGGGTGAGAGATCCTTGTGAAATGACCAACCCAGGGGGTATAAGAGGTCTTCCATACATTATCTCAAAGGGAGACAGTAAAGATGGTTTTTAGGGAGAGCTCTGATTTGAAGCAAACCCAAGGGAAGGAGTTTGATCCAGTCTAAGTTTAATTCCATTGTCAATTTGGTAAGGACTTCCTTTAGAGTACGATTTACCCTTTCCACTTTCCCTGAAGCTTGGGGGTAATATGGACAGTGGGAATGCCACTTGAAGGAGAGGGCTTGAGAGACCTTTTGTGTGATCCTAGAAATAAACTCAGGGCCATTGTCATATTGTAGAGAAGTGGGCATACCAAACCTGGGGATGATGTCTTTCAGTAAGATTAAAGCTACAGTGGAAGCCGTTTTATTGGAAGTGGGAAATGCCTCAATCCAACCAGAGAAAGTGTCCACAAAGACAAGGAGGTATTTAGTGCGCCATACTGTGAGCATGTTGGTGAAGTCTACCTGCCAGTCAGCAGTGGGAATGTGTCCCCGGGCTTGGTGGGAAGGGCAAGGTTTGGGCCTTAAAGGAGTATAAGTGTTGGTCCACTGACAGATCTGACAATTAGAGGCTATATTCTGTAGCATGGCTTTGTCAGAGAGGGTGAGCGAGAAGAAGCTCTGTAAAAAGAGGGTCAAAGACTGAGAATTGGAAAGGAATAGATTATGAAGGAACTTGAAGAGATCCTTGTTCTTACTGAAAGAAGTAGGGGCTTCAGATGAGCTGTCTAAAGTGGCCATTATATGTCCCCCAGGGGGTCCATCATTGGAAGTGGTAGCAGCCATTTGTGCCACCTGGTCAGCTTTGGCATTGCCCTCAGTGATAAGAGAGAAGTCCTTCTGATTAGACGTACAATGGACAACTCCCACCTGGGTGGGTAAGTGGGAGGCCTCTATCAGATTTGTTATAAGAGCCGAATTAGTTATCACATTACCTTTGGTGGTAAGTAGGCCTCGCTCCTTTTATATTGCAGGATGGGATAAGATATGGAAGACATATTTTGAATCAGTATAAAGGGTGAGGGATTTGCCTTGTGCTAGAAGGCTGGCACGAGTGGCTACTATAAGTTCAGACTGCTGGTTGGTAGTTCCTGAAGGCAGAGCTTTGGCCTCTATAATCTCAGTGGCTGATACTACAACGTATCCAAAGTAATGAGTGCCGTTCTGCCTAAAGGAACTGCCATCAGTAAACCAGATAAGGTCAGGCTTGGCTAGTAGTCACTCAGAAATGGAAGAATGACAGGGGAGGAAATCATCTAAGGTTTCCAACCAATTATGAGTTGGTGTGTTAGACGTGGGAGTCATTGGGAGCAGTGAGGCAGGGTTCTTGCAGAGCAGGGAAGGAAAGTAATATTAGGGTTTTCCAGAAAGGAAGTGAGGAGCGACAGAAATCTGGATGGAGGAAGGGTTTGAAAGCCCTTATAAGCTAAAAGATCCTTCAAGTGATGTGGGGAGTGGATAGTTAAAGGGGCCCCAAAAGTAAGCTTAGAGGCTTCTTTGTGTAAAATTTGTCCAGCAGCCAGAGCTCTTAAGCAAGGGGCCCACTCACGGATGGTAGGGTCAAGTTGCTTGGACAAATATGCCACAGGTGCAAATGTAGGCCCATAGTTTTGACCTGAGACCCCAAGTTCTTGCCTCCCATTTTCATGGACATATACATGAAATGGTCTTGAAAGATCAGGAAGGTGAAGGGCAGGTGCCTTTAAGACAAGTTGCTGAAGCCTGCGCAAGTTGTAGTTTGGGGAGGAGGCAAGAGATTCACTAGGGGGTCCCTTTGCTAGGTCATACAGGATTTGTAAAGAAGAGAATAATTTGGTATCCAGGCCCTAAAATAACCTGCTAGTCCTAGGAATGATAGTATTTTGGCTTTTGTATGGGGCACTGGAAGATAAGAGAGGAGTTGCCTCCTATCCAGTGTTATTTCCTTTTTTCTGGGTGTAAGGCAAAAACCAAGATAGGTGACAGAAGACTGGGAAACCTGGGCCTTGTGGGGAGACTCCCTATTTCCCTTGTCTGCTAGGAAATTAAGAAGCTGAGCAGTGTGGGATTGAGAGTGTTCCCAGAGGGACTACATAGAAGAAGGTTATCGACATATTGAAGGAGAGTAGAGTCAGGACAGGTGGGGTGAAAGGATGTGAGGTCCTGGGCAAGAACTTGGCCAAAGAGATGGGGGCTATCCCTGAATCCCTGTGGGAGGACAGTCCAGGTAAGCTGATGAGAATGGCGGGTGTGAGAGTCAGTGCAAGTTAAAGCAAAGATATACTGAGATTCTGAGAACAAGGGAATATAAAAGAACGCATGTTTTAAATTTAGGACCAAGAAGTGGGTAATAGTGGCAGGGATCTGAGAGAAAACGGTGTAAGGGTTGGATACTAGCGGGTGGATGGGGACCACAGAGGAGTTGACAAGGGGAAGGTCTAGAACCAGCCTGTAGGACACGATAGGTTTCTTTACTGCCAGAATGGGGGTGTTGAAAGGAGAGTGTGTAGGCCTAAGATACCCCTTTCATAATAAATCCTGGATGATGGCTTCTAATCCGAGGAAGGCTGTGGTTGTGAGTGGATATCATGGTTGACTAATATATCTTGAAGGGTCCAGTAAGACAATATGAATAGGACTGCATTTAGCCATAAAGGGTGTAGTTGTGTCCCAAAACTCAGGGTTAACTGGTTTAGATAGTCGTGGGAGAGTGCATGAAGGAGGTGTATCTGCCCCTAGGAACATCATGAGGAAATGAGAGGTAGGAGAGGTGTGGGGTGATATGTGAATGGTGACTTTTAATAGTGAGAGTATGTCCCTTTCCAGAAGGGGAATGGGGCAATGGCTCATAACGAGAAAGGAGTGAGTGAAGGACAAAAGGGATTTTGAGGGAAAATACGTTTACCTCCTACCACGACAATAGGAGTTTTTGAGGGTGTGGTAGGACCCCAATACTCCCTCAAGACTGAAAAAGTGGCACCAATATCCAAGAGGAAGGTAATGAAGCGTCCATCCACCAGGAAGGTGACCCTAGGCTCTTGATTCTTGATGGTAATAGTCTGGAGGGAAGGCCCAGGGCTCCATCAATCCTCCTCTGCCAAGCCCAGGAAAGGCTGGGGTTGCCGGGTGGCTGAACAACCTCCCTTCCGGGTTGTTGGGCAGTCTGCCCCCCAGTGTCTCCTTTGATGGCATGTTGGGCAGGGGTTTTACGGTGTTCTCGGCGAAGGACAATCCTTACCACATTTGAAGAAAGCTCCAGGGGGTGTCACATTGGGACGGCTTGGTGATGGCCTTCTCTGAATGACCTGGGCCAACATTTGGAATTTGGCATTTTTAGCTCTCTGCCTACGGCAATCACTTTCATCCTCTCTACCATGAAAAACCTTTAAAGCGACAGCGAGGATTTTGGTCTGAGGAGTAGCAGGGCCCTGTTCAAGCTTTTTAAGCTTGGCTTTAATGTCAGAGTATTTTTGGGCCAGAACATATGTCATTAAGACATGACGGCCATCAGGGGTTTCTGGGTCGAGTTATGTGCACTGTTGAAGGGCCTTGGTTAGTCTATCCAGGAATTCTGAAGGTGTTTCCTCCTTCCTTTGAATGACCTCCTGCACCTTTTTAAAGTTAACAGCCTTGCGGGTGGCCTTTTTCAGGCCCGCCAAGAGGCAGGATGTAAAAAGGTCATGAGTCTGTAAGCCTTCAGGGGTGTTGTAATCCCATAGGGGATCCTGCTCTGGGACAGCATGAGGGCCCGTGGGGTGGTTAGGATTGGTCCTATGATTTTCATCAGCATGGGCTTGGGCTAGCTCCCAGACCCATTGCCTTTCCTCGGGGAGATGTGTATTGGCCAAGAGCATGTATATGTCATGAAGAGTGAGGCTATATGCTTGCAGGACCCATTGAAACTCCCGTATGTAAGTGGTGGGTTTAGTGGTGATTGAGCCTAACTTCCTCTCTAGCTGAGTAATGTCTGACCTGGAGAAGAGCACGTGGACTCTGATGACACCCTCGGGACCAGCTACCTCACGAAGGGGTGCGATTGTCTTAGGGGTGGGAAGGAGTCCTTTAGACCTGGTAACAGGAGGACTGAAAGAGGCAGGCGGCGGACAGGAAGGAGAGGAAGGGGAAGGGAGTGTCTCTTTGGAAGAGGAGGAGGTAGAGCAGGCAGAAGAGGACGGAGGGGAGGGGGATAAAATGGAAGGCTGAGGATCCATGGAATCAGGCAGAGGATGAGGAGGGTATAGCAGAAGAGAAGGGGCAGATGGGGCTGGGGATAAGGTGGGGGTTCATCTGCTGGGTCGAATGAGGAAGAATCTGTGAAGTCAGAAGTAGAAGTAGGGGAAGAGAGGGGATTGCAAGCAAGGAGGACCTGAGGGGGAGGGCAGGATGAGCAGAGACAAGGTGCTGTGTGGGAAGGCTAAAACCTTCAATGCAGGGAATCTTCCTCCACTTTTTCAGACGCTGGCAGTAGTTAAAAAGGTCCCGGGGGAGGTTTGGATCTAAGGATCCTTCTTGGACTGATCCCCTCATGGAAACCTCAAGCCACAGGTTATGATGAGTGTCTATATGGAAGAAGATGAGGGCCTTGTGGGAGTGCTTTGGTTTTAATTGTGGTCATTTGTGTGGTGGTTGGAAGTGATGACTGGGTCTACCTGGGCTTGAACTCTGGTGTGATTCCCCTTAGAGTCTGAGTTCTGGAACTGATCTCAGAGAAATATTGCCATGAACTGTGTTCAGATTTTAGGAGGCCACGCATGGGATTTGCCCTTGGAAACTGAGATCAAGGACAGAGTGGCTTTCCACAGAGCCTTGGAATCTCAGCTAGGATATAATATGATTTTATTCTGAAAGATTTGGCAGCCATAGTTGAGAGTCAGAACACCCATGGACGTCACATTGAAGACCTCAATGGGCCTGGCTTCATGTGACCTTTTGAAGACTCTATGGGAAGACTTGCCTGTGAGAGTTCTCCAGAGCTTTCATTGAAATGAGCTTCCTCACCATTTAATGGTTCCTGAATGAACTGAAACCCACAGTGTCTCCAACTTCATCCATGAAAAAAAGCTAGATAAATACAATGAAATTTTTGAAATTCCAATAATCAGGTGGCACTGGAGAACCTTTGGATGTCTTGTTGCTGATCATGAGTGTACGAGAAAATGCCAAGATTGACCGGGTTTCATGAAAATGGTGTAGAACAAAGATGCCAGTAAGTTGGAGCCTGCTGAGTAGTGGGCCTATTGCATTGGTTTGCAGGTGTGTGATAATATATCTGTGGTGTGGCCATGAGGATTTGCCATTGCCTTCCAAATGGCTTGTGACTGACATTGTGCATACAGCAGACCCTTCTATGTAAAGGCATCTTCTTACATGGAGAGGTTCCAGGGCAAAGTTCAGAGTCAGATTTCTATGGACAAGGGTTCAAGCTCTGTGAGATATAACCTGGTTGTTGCATTCTCCTGCAGACCCTGACACACCACAAGTGACTGAACTCCTTCCAAAACTGGGTCCCAGTTAAACTCATTGTATTTCATGCAGCAAATACCAAGCTCCAGTGCAGCAGCAAGAAACACCACGAAAAGTGGAGGATGAACAAATGGCTTCACAGTCCACACGGGAAGACACTTAGCACCCAGTGGCCACAGTTTACCTAAAAAGAGAAAATTCAGCACTGCTGCCTTATGTTCATTAGAATACAAGAAACCATGTCCTCCAGGTCACATAGATTCAAACACAGCTTTGATGGTCTCACTAGAAAGGAAGCTAAAGCTCCTTACAACAACATATGTTTCAAGTGCCCAACCTCAGAGGAAGTTCCTCAAGAAGTCTTTAGGCCGGCAGAGCTCCATGTTTTTGGAGTGTTAACTGTTAGACCAGGACTTAAGAAAAGACCACTGACTCTAATTAAAATCAAATTAAATTAATCTTATTATTTCCACCTTTCATGCTGCCTCCCCTCCCAAAACAGCCGGAACAAGACAGCAACCCCTTTCCTACAGCGCAGCTTTATAGCCCAGAAAGTTACACAAAAGGGGTGTTACAGATAACAGAACTCTGACAAGCATCACACTAATGGTAGTTTAGATTTTTTTTTGCTGTCCCTACATCAGAATTCAGAGGACCATTAGAGCCTCAGAGAGGGATGTTGTCTGGCCAGAGAAGGCAAATATTTATGATGTGTCACTAAAGTTTCAGAGAGGGCTGCTATCTGGTCAGAGAGCTGGGCATGCGTGAGTTCAAGGCACGGGCAGGCATTTCAAGCAGGTTCAGAACTTGCAGTAATTTATGGTAAAGCCAAAATTATCTTTTCATGGCTTTGTGGCAAGATGGCTCCCAATTTTAATAAAAGATCAGGTTGGGTCTATCATTTCCCCCTTTTCTCTGTGTCCCTTTCAAATCTTTAATAGATTAGGGGAAGAGCACTGAGGAAATTTTAATCCCTCAGGTAAGATTCTCCAAATTTTTAGAACTCACCCAAAACCGATCTCCCTGATTTTACCTGACTTAATTAATTACTTATATTGATAGTCTATTTATCTTTCTCTTCATTGTTGTAAGAAGAGTGGCGTCAATCATTATTTCTTCTTCTGACCTGAGACAGGGTGAAGTGAGTGGGCGTGAGGGACATGAGTTGCCTTTTATAAGTCAGTTGGGGGACATGAGTTGCCTTTTAGAAGTCAGTTCGGATTGAAGTCTGGTTGGGGAAGAACAGGTTGTAAAGTCATCTGGGGATGGGTTCTTCTATGAGAGAAACAAAAACCATGAGTACTGAATAAATGTTGCAGCAGCTGGAACATGTCACTGTATGGAAGTTCCCTCACCAGTCTTTAATATCCCCAGTTATCAGGACTATCAAATTAATATTTAACTTTTAGTGTTACAGTTGTCCCTCCCCGTAAGATACAGTTTAACAATTTAATGTCATCTGATCTTGTAAAATCCTTTTTTTTGTATGACCTCTATGTCTAATAGAGAAACCTTTAATTCTGTTACTCAGGGCTGGATAATCGTACTAGCAAACACCAAGCCTACCTGTGTAGGTTAGGAATATCTGCAGGCCTTAAATTAGAAATTTCTGCCTGTGGCAGCTCTTCTTGATAATCTCTTTTTATAAGTATCAGGCATTCCTGTCTGAGAATCCTTCTTTGTAGCCTCCAGTCTTACTTATTTTGGGAGGCTAAAATAAAGTGCATACCTTAAAATATTATTATTATTATTATTATTATTATTATTATTATTATTATTATTATTTTTATTATATTATTATTATTTAAAATGCCCAGGAATGGCTGTATTTTGGTCTTAACTGTCTTTCCAAAGTGTTTAAGATGAAGCAGTCAAACGGACTTTTGTTTCTATCTATTGTTAACAGTCAGCTGAGCTTTATGGGAGTCAATTCTGGAAAAACGAGAGCAGATTTTCAATTCTGCTAGTGCCATTTGCGCTAGGTGGGTCCAGGTCTTGCTTGACCATTTGGCTTCCCTCAGAAGCATCAGGGATATCTCCTTTCTCTGATGACTCTCGTAACAAATGCACTGATTGGCTTTCTGTTCTCCAGTGGTCTCATTAATCTCCCTGATCAGGAGGTTATGTGGCTCAGAGTTGAAAAGCTCTTTAGAGAAGTCCCCTGTTCCCTGGATTCAGATTGACTCAGAGGGTAAGAGCCAAAATATTGGTTTTCTTGGCCCTTTTCATTTAACTTTAATTTTAAATCCTAATCTTAAATATCCAGCAAATAAATTTTAACAGCCTTATATTAAGAGTACTGGACTTTAATGTCTATAACTTTATAATTATCTTTTAATTAATTGGGATCTGTATTATTCTGTCTGTATTGTAGGTGATGACTTATTATCTTGAATAAACCCATGTTGTGTTCTTAAAGCAACTAACAGGGAATCTTTAGATCACTTATAAGAAAATTTCAAAATAAAATTAACAAAAGTAAAAATACTTAGTTCGTGTAATAGCTACCCTAAATTTTTTGGCTGAGTATTACTTTATATCCCCTGTTTTAGATCCTAGGAATCTTGACATTTTTTAGGTTTTTAACATAACTTTAAAGAAATATTATCTGACCTACTGGTTTCGTAGTCATTCTCACATATAGTAAGATGGGACACACAGCCTTATCTCAGGTAAGGCAGGGCTCTTTATAAATCTTAAGTATTTTAGTTCTGAAGCTGATCTTTATTTTTAAATATCATTTGACAAAGTTTACATAAGTTGCGGTCTCATGAACATTAGCTAACACCATATGATATCACATTTAAAACATGAATTAAAGAAAGCCTGAAAGTTTTCAACTTTTACATAGATTAGGCTCTCATTAACTTAAAAATACATTTAAATTATTCCACAATGTAAAAAGTAACATGAAACTTTACATATCTTATTGATAACAGGTAAATAAATCTCCAATATATTTTTTTTACCATACAACTTCAGAACACCAGCTTGATATAATGCTCTTTTAAAGTTTCTACCTTACAGACTTGCATACCTGTAAGATATGAAAACATTAATAGCATCACAATTACATTGATGTTTCTACATTAACCAAGTTTACCTTTTAAAGAAATGGCAGTACAGTGCTCTAAAATAACAGTTCTGATTTAATAAGTTGTTTAATTTTTATGGTTCCTTGCTCCAGAAAAAATAAAACTTAATAAACACAATGTTATGGGTAAACTTATGTTTCAAAAAATTTTTGTCTCATTAACACATGACTGATTTTTAAAACCTTATATAGAGTTTAGTAAAAACTCATACAGACCTTAGTAAATGAATCAGATATCTAACAAAAGTACTCACGAATGAGTAATCCCATATCAAATTTACTTTACTTATTTATCAAAATATTAGAGAAATGTATTGAACAGTGTAAACCATTTTTATGTTGAAGAAAATGTCCTAGAACCAAGGCACATTAGACGTTTTGTAGATATTAATATTTTATTAGATTTTTGAACACCTAGAAAAATTTGTAAGCTTAAATTTAACAACATTTATGTTTATCTGTTTATCCAATTTAAATTGAAACATTTAAACCACGTGAACTAAAGATCTTTGGATCCACTTTTTAAAATTTGTTTTTATGAGCGCTTTTTTTATGAGCGCTCCTTATATATGTTAATTTTTGTATCATATATATGATATACGAACATATGTATATATAGACAGACAACACATAACAAAATTGTACACACATAATAATAGTAAAGGCCTTGTAGTTTTTCGCAGGTTAAATCTCTATTGCAATGTTTCAAAAAGTCCACAGTTGGTCAAAGATAGAACTGATCAGAAAAACATTAACCTAGGTCTGCATGCTCAGAATCATGAGCTCAAAAAGAAAATACAGAATCTAAGGAAAAAAATAAGAGTCCTAGAAAAAACGACTGGCCAGTAATTAGTAAATACCGTACAATTTACTTTTTCTTTCCGTTAGGCATCAAATCAGTCTCCTACTAAGCTTGCAGGCTTCTTTCATTTGCATTTCAACATAAGTCATGGCTGAGGTCTGGAAGGAGCAGGAAAAAACTGCTATTCTGAGCAGACACCTCAGGCCTAAGGCATTTTAACCATAATTTTCAGGTTCGGGTGTTGAAAATTATGATACAAGTTTAAGATACAATTCACAAAATTTTATGTCTTTACATCTTATTTTGTCAACAGATACCATACTATGGTTTACTATCCTTGTCCAAATTAATGCACTGGTACACACAGTGACATTTTCCCTGGCTACCGAAATCAAAATTGGTTAAAAAAAAAAAAAAAAGACTGAATGATTGGGAAGTTACTTGCCAATTGGAAGTAGAGTTCTTCAGTTTTCCATCCTAAGTATTTAAGTTCTCTGGCATAAATTACCTGAAATCTTAAACTAAACAATTACCTAAACCCGACTTTTAACTGCAAGATAGTGCAATGCTTCAAAAACCCATTCAGATACCAGTTTGTTATGATAAAACATCATCATTTAGACACACATTCAGCTAAGATCATTCCCAAGAAAAATTTTATAATATCAACACATTATTGCACATGTCTTAAAGGACCAGAAACAAAGACACAAGACAGACAGAAAAGAGGTAGAGACTATGGTTGCCAGACAGAATCCTTTAAACCAGAGCAGATAAGAGAAAAATCTACTACACCAGTGGCACCATAAAAATCCACTACACCAGTGGCACCATGGGGGGGACCAGATGACCAGATGTTTTAACAGAGGGGCAACCTGAAATGTAAAATAAAGTGTCTATATGGTGACTTTAATGAATTTAGTGTCCCCTTTTTCTTTTTCTCTTTTTTAACAAGACAGAGGTGGCGTAATTCTTACAGTGCACGGAAGGAAGGAGGGTATTCCCTGAATCAACAGGGCTTTGGCAGCTGCTGGGGGTCCCTCAGTCCCTCCTTTTACTTACAGGATTAGCTCCTCTGGTTCAGTTCCACCCCAAGCAAGCTCCATCTCCTAACATTTCAGTAGACAGCTCTCACAAAGTTCTGGGGCGGAGGGGGGATACCAAATTTGTAACTTAAAGTTCGGTTCCTGACCTAGAAGCCAATTTATACCAATTAAATAATGAGGAATGGGTTCTGAGAAAAAGAAAAGGGGAGGTTAATTGCTTTGCTAACAAAGGAGAAACACAGGGGACTCTGCCATATTTTGTGACTCTCTTGAACTGGAGGGACAAGGGGTTTTAAAGGAGTTTCACTTGTTAACCTGGGAGATACTCAGTTCTTAGGTCCCCAGCAGGCATTGCCCTCTGCAATGGGTGTGCTCCAGGCAGCCAGCTAGGGGCTTTTATCATCCTGCTTAACAAAGGGGGGTAAAGTTCATCGCAGTTCCTTAAAACACAGTTCAAACGGGTGTCAGGCTTACTCTCTTTATTACCCATTTTCACGTCCAATATCCTTAAGTTTTTACCACTAAAATCACACAACAAAATGAACAAAAGCAAACAAACAAACAAAAAAAAATAGAACGCAGAACAAAACACACACACACACACACACACACACACAAACACACACACACAAAGAAAAACAGAAACCCGGAGCCTAAACAGAAAAACAGTGGTACAGTGCAAGATCTTGCTAAAGCTCCAGGGTACGAGCGCGTGCGTGCCCGTGGGCACCTCTCTACACTTCCAGAGGAATTTCCTACAGAACAGAACAGAGCACAGAATGATTCTTGTTACTGTCCTGGACAGGAGTATATGTGAGTCTGTCCAGGCCACATCTCTGTCATCAGAAGAGATCTCCCTTAACCGGATATCAGATGTTATAAAGGCGCCACTTACCTATGGAGGCCTCCTCCATCAGGTGCTTGCTAATAGTTTTAGTGCGGAGGTTCACTGCAATGCTCCCGGGACTAAAGGCTCTCTTCCTAAAATAGAGAAGATGGACCAAACCAGGCCTGAGTGGAGAGCTGTTCCTTGGTGCCTATGGTTTATATACCATTCTAATTTGTGAAAGTGCCACAGAAAGTAGGGTCAGCCTCCTTCTCATGGTACGCTTGGAAGCAACTGTTTGGACAAAGTGGTTGCAAAGGCAGTGACCTCATTCAGTTCCTGAAGGATGCAACCTCACCTCACTTCCTTGGTAATGGAACTCTCTGAACTTGGGATCCAGGAAGCCAGGCACAGAGAGCCAATCCCCATCCCAGTCCCAGTGGTCTCACTTGCTTTGATTTAGCAAGGACAGAGTCAGTCTTTCTTGGTACCTACTGATGTGAGGATGGCCAAATGCCAGGAAAACTCTGAAGAGGGGCCTTTTTTGAAAAAGCAGGTAGTGGCTCACAGCTGGCTCCTGACCACTTCACAGAGTTGGACAAGGAGACCAGATCTGAGACAGGACAGGCCATATCGGGGGAACACAGTATGGCCCAGCAGTCAGAGGACACTCCGGAGAGTGAGAGACCTACTTGGGGGAAGGAGGTGCCTTTGTGGATGTGGATGTGTGCTTGTGGTTTTGTCTCATGTTCAGAGAATAGGTAGGAAAGTCGGTTTGTTTGGTTTGGAGTGAACTGTTTCTAGTAAGTTGTTGGACAAGGCGAGTGTTTCTATGTCTGTGTAACCCACTGTGTCCGTGGTTGTAGACGTTAGAAAAGAGAATGCATCAATGGATGTTTCCTGTCTATTAGAAAGCTTCCCAGCATTCATCCTGTCCAACTAATGAATGCTCTAGGGCTTGCCTTATCAATGGGCAACACCGGCTATCTTCCTAAGTTCCTGTTTTCTTCAAGAATTCTGGCCACTTTCCAGAATAGACTCATGCTTTTGTGTCCACGATATTTAGCACCTCCAAGCACTGTGACATGGACATGTACTGGATAGCTGAAGGAATTGGCAAGAATCTCAGAAAACTCAGATACCAGTGTGACCAGGATAGTCTCAGTGGAGAAACCCTGCAATTGGCCTTTTGATTACCTATTGTTCTGTTGCCCTGAATGTCAGGAAGGTCTTTGCCTCAGGCCACGCCTTCGAGATTCCAGAAGAAAACAGTTTTCAAACGGAAATGAGTGGGCATCACCTGTGGCTGTTTGCTTAATTGCTTTGGAAAGGGATGTGTCTGAATCAGCCCCTTGGCCCTGTGTGAGAATAGAGCTTAGATTCTTAGCACCTGATGGATCATAAGAAAGATCCCATGTGTGGATCCAAATCAAAATGACCAAAAATCAGTCATTGTGGATGAAGTCTCTCGCATTCCTCCGTAAGGTTCTTTACCTCCCTCAAGTGAGAATAGGGATCCAATGGGTCAAATGAGTTATTCAAAGCCCTGCAGATGCTAGCCCATAGGTTCTTGGGTTTTCTTATGAATCCAATTCAAATAAAGAATCTAAACCGACAGTCAGTAGGCCTCAAATTGGAGAACAGAGCTGTGTTAACGGCAGGCATATTTGATCACACCTGGATCACAGGAAGGTTGTCCAGGCCACCCTGATTTTGGTAAATGAGGGGAAAGGGAGCTTATTTGGGACACTGTCTTGTGCTGCGCCTCTCATGGAATCCTCCTGCCAGAAGTTATGATGAGTGTCTATATGGAAGAAGATGAGTGTCATGTGAGAGTGTTTTGGTTTTAACTGCGGTGATTTGTGTGGAAGTTGGAAGAGATAACTGGGTCCAACTTGGCTTGCACTTTGGTGTGATTCTGCTTAGAGACTGTGTTTTGGAACTGACCTCCGAGAAGGTACAAGGTCCTATGACATTGTATATCCATATTTCTGCGACATCTCTACAGAACGTAATTCAATGCTAAGTATACCAATCAAGGGCCAAATGAACTTCTGGACTTCAAATCTTACCTAGATTTCTGTTTTCATACTTATATTGAAAGGTTAATAAAATAGATACTTGTCACTTCCTGTTTTTCTGTATGCTTAACAAAACACCGTTGTAATCTTGAGAACTGTTTACTATTCTTGTTCCCAGAATGTGCTGTCCCCAACTGCCAAACTGCAGAATGTACTCCGTCAACCAGTTGCACGCAAACTGCCCACTTGCCATTACCCATCAATAAATTTCTCTCCCTGCCCTCTCCAAGGAAAATATATAAGCATTTCTTAAGCTGTTCTCAGGGCTCTCTGCTCTGTTCAAGTGATCTCTGAGCCCTTCATGCCGGACTCCCAATAAACCCTTTGCTGTTGCATGAGACTGTCTCTTGGTGGTCTCTGCCACAGATGCTCGCCCAACCTTTACATCTGGTGGCCCTAGCGAGATCCGGCAGCTGCAGACAAAATACCCCCAACGGGCTCCTCTGGGGGTAAATAAGACCCATCTTTCTGGTTTCAGGCTTCAGGTTAGGGTATGGCAAAATGGCTATTGGTAAAGAGCGTGAGCTCTCTCCCATGGTGGCTGACACACATGCCACAGAGCCACAGACCATGTCCCTGGGAGATAGACTCGGGAAATCGAGGAACAATAGTCTCCTCGACTCAGTGATATTTTGTTTCTGATTCGGTATTGCCAGCCCTTCAGGTTTTGCCGACTAGTCAGTCCTGGTCTCAGTATTGGACGTCCATTGCTGTCTTTATTGTCTTGTCTTGTCTGTGTTGTGTGTCGTTGCTTTCACTGTCTGTGTATATTTTATTATGGGACAGATCATTTCAATGCCTCTGTCCCTGACCCTTGATCACTGGACCAAATTCTGCTTAAGGGCTCAGAATCTTTCTTTTTCAGTAAAACGCCAGACCTGGCATATTCTGTGTCACAGAATGACCCACCATTGCAGTCGGATGGCTCCTAGAAGGATCTTTGTACTTCGCACTTATTTGAAAAGTCCGAGATATTGTCTTTCATCTGGGGCCACATAGACATCCAGATCAACAGCCATATATCTTAACTTGTCAGTACCTCTACAAATCTCCTCCTCCATGGGTCAAGCCTTTCCTTGTCCCTGCACCTGCTCCTACTCCTTCCCCCACAATTCTATCTCTCAAACTCTCTGCTCCTCCTCCTCCACCCTCTGTTCTCCTTGAGTCTCAAGACTCTACTGGACTCTCCTCCCCCTCCTTATCATCTGCCCTCGTCTCCCAACCCCCAACACCCTCTAAGTGATTCCCCTTCTGCTGACTCAGCCTCTCCACCATTCGAGGAAGCTAGGCTGGCCCAGTGCCATCAAGATGACTGTCCCGCAGCACAGACAGACCCTCCTTCCCTGGAGGAAGCTGGCCCGGCTAAAAGAACTCAGAGAACTCACCGACGTTTTCACACCTGCCTACTCGGGGTGACTGCCAACACCACCTAGCGACTCTCTTCATGACAGAGCAATGAGAGAAAAATCTCCTGGAATGTAGAAAAAATATCCTCAGACCTGATGGGCGACCAACACAACTTCCCAACATAATGAAAGCTGGCTTCTCCTTAAACCTATTCAACAGGGACCCCAACACGTTGGAAGATAGGGAGCATCTGTTCAATTATTGCCAGGCTCTAACAGCGGGTCTCCAAGGGACCGCTGGGTGACCAACTAATTTGGCCATGGTAAGAGAAATTATTCAAAGGCCTGGTGAATCTCCCTTTATGTTTCTAGAGAGAATCATGGAGGCATATAAGAGATATACTTCTTTCGATCCTCAGGCAGCGGATTAAAAGGCATCTGTCATGATGGCCTTAATTGAGCAAGCTGCCATGGATATTAAAAAAAAATTTAAAAGAGAGATTTAGTCAAAGAAGCCAAGAAAGTATACTATAAGAGAGAAACAGGGAGAAAGAAAGGGAGCAAACGGAGGATGAGAGAAGCAAAAGACAGACTAAGGCATTGACTAAGGTCCTGATCACAACAAGAAAGAGGCCAGAAATTAAGACACAGGGTGACAGGAAGGGCCCATGCCAGAGGCCACCCCTGGCCTCAGATCAGTGTGCCTACTCTAAAGAAAAAGGATACTGGGCCATAGAGTTCCCTATAAAGAGACAGCCACGCCAGCTGGCCATTCTGACTCTGGAGGATGACTAAGAAAGTCGGGGCTCAGATCCCTTCCCCTAGCTCAGGGTAACTTTTGAAGTGGAGGGGACTCCAGTAAACTTTGAAGTGAATACAGGAGCAGTATACTCAGCCCTTAAGGCCCCATTGGGCCCTCTATCAAATAAAAGGTCTCTAGTTCAAAGGGCTGATGACAGTAAATATCGGGCTTAGACAACTAAGAGGACCATGGACCTGGGGAAAGAAAAAATCCATCACTCCTTCCTAGTAAGACCAGAATGCCCGCACCCATTGATGGGCAGAGATCTGCTCACCAAGCTCTGGGCCAAAATAACTTTTAACCCTGAAGGCCCCCAAATGAAATTTGTAAATCCTTCAGTAAAACTCCTATAGTCACCGCTTTAACTATATTAGTAGAAGATGAACGTCCACTCTTCACACCCCCCAAGACTGATCAAACAGGCAAGCTACCCCAAAAATGGATAACAGATTACCCAGATGCCTGGGCAAAAACTGTGGTGTTAGGTCTGGCCGTGAAACAACCTCCAATAACAGTGGAGTTAAAAACCTCAGTCTCCCCAATCAATGTCAAATAATATCATCTAAGCAAAAAAACTAAAGGTGGGATAAGGTCCCATATTCAGAAATATCTTGCCTTAGGAGTCCTAAGGCCCTGTCAATCGGCCTGGAACACTCTCCTGCTACTAGAAAAAAAAAAAAAAAGCCAGGAACCGGGGACTATCGCCCCATTAAAGAGCTAAGAGAGATCAACAAAAGAGTGCAGGACATTCACCCCACGGTACCTAATCCGTACAATCTGCTTAGCACTCTGAACCCTGAGCGGAAATTATATACTGTTCTGAACTTAAAAGATGCTTTCTTTTGATTGCCTCTGCATAAAGATAGTAAGTTGCTGTTTGCTTTCGGGTGGGTAGACCCAGAAACCAAAACGTCTGGTCAACTAACTTGGACTAGACTCCCACAGGGGTTCAAAAACTCCCCCACTCTCTTTGATGAAGCCCTCCACAGAGATCTCAACAACTTCAGAACTACGCACCCTGAAGTTACCCAGCTTCAATATGTGGATGACCTGCTACTGGCAGCCAACACCAAGGAAAACTGTGAGTCTGGGACCCAAGCACTATTATATGAGCTTGCTCAACTCGGGTATAAAGTTTCGGCCAAAAAGGCCCAAATTTGCTAGCATGAAGTAATCTCCCTGGGCTATTCCCTTAGGGGCAGTAAACGATGGCTCACTGAGCCCAGAAAACAAACCATTGTGTAGATACCACCCCCATCTTACAGCAGACAACTCAGAGAATTTCTTGGGACTGCTGGCTTTTGCAGGTTATCGATACCTGGGTTTGCGTCCTTAGCTGCTCCTTTATACCGCTGTTAAAGGAAGATGCCCAATTCCAATGGAACCCTGAGTACCAGGAAGTTTTTGATAACATCTAAGGACACTGACACTGAACACCTCAACTTCACTGAGCTCAGCCTGCAATTACAGCAAGCCCTACACTACGTTAAAAATGCACATCAACTCACTCACCTTGGTTCAAAGAAACTGCAGGCATTACTGTAGGATTAAGAACAGAGTTCTCCACTAACCAACTCACAGCGAAAGGAAATAACTGAACGGGTAACAAAAGCCTGTCGGATCCGTCAATTGGGTAATGCTTACCCTTCCAAGTTTCCTAGAGGAAAGCACCTACGAGGAACCAGACCAGGACAATTCTGGGAAGTGGACATTAATGAAATTAAGCCAGCAAGGTATGGACTTAAATATCTCCTAGTCTTTGTAGATACATTTTCAGGATGGATTGAAGCCTTACACACACACACACAAAAAAAAAAAAAAAAAAAAAAAACGGCGCAAATGGTTTTCAAGAAGATCCTGAAAGATATTTTTCCAAGATACGATCTGCCTAATGGACTGATAATGGACTGGTGTTCATGGCCCAGGTAAATCAGGTGTTAACCAGGACCCTGTGGATTAATTGGAAGTTACATTATGCTTATATATCCCAGAACTCAGGACAGGTAGAAAAAATAAATAGAACCATTAAAGAGACCTTAACGACCCCCTTAGGGATCTGGTGGCTATCTGTCCACCCAGACATTTTTCAGCTCGGTACAGGTCTTTCCTTTTGAGATATACCAGATGAAGAGGATCTCACTAAAATTTCATTAAATCCCTTCCATACCATAGATAATTGAAACAAACATTATGGATGCAGGGACACGCGAGCCAGATGCAGGTTGGCTAGCCTATATTACTATGTATGCCCAGCAGACTATCAAAGCGACAAACAGCCATGGCTGTGTGGGGGAAAAGCCGACTTCTTGTGTAAGTCATGGGGATGTGAGCATACAGGGGCTGCCTGGTGGAACCCAAACTCTTCATCAAATTCAGTACACAGCATTGGCCATATTACCAATTTGACAACCAAAAACTATGGCCCCCAGAGGGTTCTCTAGATCTTCAAATTCTGCATGACATTTTTAACTTTGGCAAGTGCTCAAAAGGGGGAAATTCCCCTATGTGGAATCCTTTTTCCTCCTGCGCTCACATCCTTTACTATCCTTCCCCAATAGTTCCTCACACTCAGCCTTCTGCTCTACACTCTCTGCTTTCACTCCCACCTCAGCAACCTGATTTCTCCCCTCCAATTACTAGATCAAAAACCCAAACCTCCGCTGGATCTCAGAACATTGCCCCCTTGCTGAGGAAGCAGGTACCGAGGTACCCCTCCACCCACTCACTCCTCTCTTTTCCTGTCAGTGTCTGCACTAGGTCCCACCAAGTCCTCTAGCAAGCTTAGCCAAAGCTCAAACCAGCTGAGAAGAGCCCTCAGACCCCTATCCAAGATGTAATGAAAATGACCTTTAAAGTTGATTTGTCATCACTGAAAACAGGTTCTAAGAATTTAAAGTCCCTCACAGGCTTTTTGGAATACTCACTCCCGTCTACCCCTCTGCTCTACCTGTTCTACTGCTCAAGTTTTTGTTCTATGAAAATCCCAAACCCCTTTCCCATTATTCTTTGGCATCTCTCCTTCCTCATTCTCAGATCCACAGAGCTGCTCTCAGCATCGCCTTCCCTGTCATCCCCCTCTGTACCAGGTCCACAGAAATGTCTTAAATGACCTTCTCCAGAAGTCTTCACCAAGGCTTACTTTAGGTCTTTCAGCAAAAGAGTCCCTCTGAAAAAGTTCAATGGAGATAAACTTCCACTCTTCGTGTTGCCCTGTTCTATTTGGCCACTGGCTGGAAAAATCACCACCCTTAAGCTAGACATCGCCTTACCAGTTTTTCACAAAATATGTGAACAAGGACTCTGGCCTTGAGCTGGGGCTTCACAGAGATGGCTACATTTCTAAGATAAAAAAGTTACCAACTGGGCTCCATGGTGACAGCTGGCAAGGAGGAAAAAAAAGAGACAAAAAAGCTCTCCCGTTCCAAGGTGTCCTTGAAAAGTTAACGTGCACAGAACAGAGGAAAAAAACAGAAACAAAAACTGATTTGTGTAAATTTCTGCAGACTCTGAACTTCTGAGCCCCTTCCCTTACATGTTGGGTACAAATACTAAAACTACCAAAACTTGGGGTTCAGTGGATTAATTGATTACAACAGAAGCAATGCCCTCTAATTACGGATGCGACCAAATAAAACTGCTTTCCTGTCTTTGGTGCTATCTTATGTGCCTTTCCTTGTCCATCCCTACAACAGTATAATTCTATACACTTTAACATTATTTATGTTTTCATAAAATGGTCAATAGATGCGATTAATTATGTAATGATGCAGATGTTTTCGAGAGTGCTCTATCAGGATGCAGGTTCATTTAAAGATCAAATAGGGGGGCATACAACCCGGTTCCACCAGGAACCTGTATCCCTCACTTTAGCCATCCTATTAGGAATAATAGTTGCTAAAGAGGTGGGCACAGGAACAAATGCCCTAGTCCATGAGACACACCAAAGACACAATTAGAATCAGAAATAGACCAAAGCTTAAAGACATTAAAAACCGCATCACACCTTTACAGGAATTTTAACCTCTCTCTCTCTGAAGTTGTTTACAGAGCAGGCGAGTGTTGGACCTCCTCTTCATGAGAGAAGGGTGCCTTTTTGCTTGCATTGAGGAAAGAATGATGTTTTTATGCCGACAATACTGGAGTTGTAAAAGAATCTATGAGTAAATTAAGAAAACGACTTGAAGAGGGTCAAAGAAAGACAGAGGCCCCCAAAGGGAGGTTTGAGTCTTGGTTCACATAGTCCACCTGGTTAACTACGCTTTTATCCACCCAGGCTGGTCCATTAATAATTCTCATATTATTGTTAACTGTAGGACCCTGTTTGCTCAACCATGTAGTTTCTTTTCTCACCCAAATTGAACCTGTTATTAACCCTAACCATACACTGTTCTCTCAATCTAATTTTACAGAAGAGCGGGGACAGAGTTGGTCTTAAAATACAGCAATATAGAGGATCTTCCACCTGCTGAGAACCTCAAAGGTCCATGAAGAAATGATCCCTGGAGAAGATGTAGTCAACTATGAAGGACCTGAGAGAGCAAAAGTCTTCCATGGCAAACAACCTGCTCATGATGAAGGGATGTGTCTGAATCAGCCACTCTCTTCTTAATGTAGAGAAGATGGACCAAAGCAGGGATGTGTTGAGAGCTTCTCCTGCGTGCCAATGGTTGACATACCATTCTAACTTGTGAAAGTGTCACAGAAAGTAGGGGCAGCCTCCTTCTCATGGGAACCTTAGAAGCAACTGTTAGGACAAAGTTGTTGCCAAGGCAGTGACCAAATTCAGTTCCTAAAGGAAGTGACCTCAACTAACTTCTATGGTGATAGAACTCTCTGAACTTGGAATCCAGGAAGCCTGGCACCCAGAGCCAGTCCCGATCCCAGTCCCAGTTGTCAAACTTATTTTGATTTACCAAGGACAGACTCAGTCTTTCTTGGGACCTACTGATGTGAGGATGGCCAAATGCAAGAAAAGCTATGGAGAGGGGGCTTTCCTGAGAAAGCAGGCATTGACTCACCACTTGATCCTGAAAACTTCACAGAGTTGGCCAAGAAGACCAGATTTGAGACAGAACAGGCCATTTCTGGGAACATAGTATGGCCCACCAGTCAGAGGACTCTCCGGATAGTCACAGACCTTCATGGGGGAAGAAGGTGCCTTTGTGATGTGGGTGTGAGTTTGTGGTTTTTGTCTCATGTTCTGAGAATAGGTATGAAAGAAGGTTTGTTTTGTTTGGAGTGAACGGTTTCTAGTAAGTCGTTTGACAACGTGAGTGTTTCTATGTCAGTGTATCCCACTGCGCCCGTGGTTGTAGACATTAGAAGAGAGAATGCATCAATGAATATGTCCTGTCAGGTAGAAAGCTTCCCAGCATTCATCCTTCCCAATTAATTAATGGACTGCAGCTTGCCTTATTGATGGGCAACACCTACTATCTTCCTAAGATCCTGTTTTCTTCCTGAATTCTGGCCACTCTCCAGAATAGGCTCATGGTTTTGGGTTTAAGATATGTACAACCACGAAGCTCTGTGAAATGACCATGTACTAGATAGCTAAAGGGAATGGCGAGCATCTCAGAAAACTCAGATATCAGTGTGATCAGTAAAGTCTAAGTGGAGAAACCATGCTTGGGGCCTTTTGCTTACCTTTTCTTCTGTTGCCCTGAATGTCAGGAAGGTCTTTTCCGCAGGCCACCACTTTGTGAAGCCTGAAGAAAACAGTTTTCAAATGGAAATGAATGGGTATTACCTGTGGTTCCTTGCTTAATTGTTTTGGAGAGGATGTGTCTGAATCAGCCTATTTGCCCTGTGTGAGGCTGTGGCTTAGTTTCTCACCTTCTGATGGATATAAAGAAAGATCCCATGTGTACATCCAAAACCAAAATGGCCAAAGAGCAGTCCTTGTGGATGAAGTCTCTCGCCTTCCTCTGTAACTTTCCTGAACTCCATCAAGTCAGAATAGGGATCCTTTGGGTAAAATGAGATCTTCAGAGCTCTGCAGAGGCTAGCCCATGGTTTCTTGGGTTTTCTCAAGACTCCAATTCACATAAAGAATCCAAACCCCACAGTCAGTTGACCTCAAATTGAAGAAGTGGAGCAGTATTAATGGGAGGCCTATTTGATCTCTCCTGGTTCACAAGAAGGGTGTCTATGCCACCCTGAATTAGGCAATTTAGGTGCAAGAGAGCTTATTTGGGACACGGACTTGAGCTGTCCCCCTCATGGAAAACTCTAGCCAGAGGTTATTATGTGTGTTGGAGTCTTTTAATTTAAATTGTGGTCATTTGGGTGGCGGTTAGAAGAGATGACTTGGTCCACATGTGCTTGAACTCTGGTGTGATTCCCTTAGAGACTGAGTTCTGCAACTGAACTCAGAGAAGTATTGCCATGAATAGTGTTGAGGTTTCAGAAAGCCAGGCATGAGTGTCGCCCTTGGAAACTGAGTTCTAGGCCCAGGGTGGCTTTCCACAGAGCACTGGGCCTCTCAGCCAGGATACCACATGATTTTATTCTGAAAGACTTGGCACCCATCATTGAGAGTCAAAACTCATATGAACCTCACATTGTAGAGCTAAATGAGCTAAACATCATGTGATATTTTCACCACTCTTTGGGAAGCCTTACCTGTGAGTGTTCTCCAGAGCTTTCATTGAAATGAGCTTCCTAACCATCTAATGGTTCCTGAATGAATTGAAACTCACAGTGCCTCCAACTTCATCCTTGAAAAATGGCTAGATAAATACCATGAAATTTTTGAAATTCCCATCACCAGGTGGCACTGGAGAACCTTTGGATGACATGTTGCTGATCATGAATGTTCCAGACAGTGTCTTGTTTTACTGGGTTTCATGTAAATGGTGTAGAACAGAGATGTCAGTAAGTAGGACTCTGTTGAGTAGTGGGCCTAGAGCAGTGTTGGGCAGGTATGTGATAAAACATCTGTGTGGGGCCATTTGGATCTGCCATTGGTTTCCAAATGGCTTGTGACTGATATGGCGCAGCCAGCAGAACCTTTCGTGTAAAGGCAACTTGTTATATGGAGAGATTTCAGGACATTGTTCAGAATCAGGTTGCTATGGTCAAGGGGTCAAGCTATGTGGGATAAAAGCCTGGTTCTTGTATCATCCTGCAGATCCTGACCCACCACACGTGACAGAACTCCCTCTTGCACTTTGTCCCAGTTGAACTCCTTGTATTTCGTGAAGCAAATACCAAACTCCCAGTGCAGCAGGAAGAAACGCCACGAAATGGAGGATGACCATATGGCTTCACAGTCCACACGGGGAGACACTAAGCGCCCAGTGGCCACAGTTTACCTACAAAGAGAGAATTCAGCACTGCTGCCTCGTGTTCTTTGTAAAATAAGAAACTTTGTCCTCCTGGTCACATAGATGCAGACCCAGCTTTGAGGTTCTCACTACAAAGGAAGCTTAACTCGTGACAACAACCTATATTTCAGTGCCCAACCTCAGTGGCAGTTTCTCAAAAAGTTTTAGGCAAGCAGAGCTCCATGTTTGTGGAGTGTGTACTTTGTCCTTATTTTTGGAAACTCCTATACCACCTCCAAGTTTGTGCACTCTTGAGCATTTTCCATTCCAGAAATGTAATCACAGATTTTGTAACTCTTCTTCTCTAATTGTGTCTTACTTGGGGCGAAGGTAATGTCAAGGCATGGTTCTGGATGAGAGTGGGAAGATTTGTTGTAGCACATATTTGCATACACATTGGATTAATTTTCCTATTTTCCATTCGAAATTCTGAATCCCTGACACTAACACATATTCTACTAGACTCTGAATACTAATTCTAATATGATGGAGAAAAATAACCCAAACAGTATATAAGTACATGCAGTTCAGAGTTCGACTTCCCTTTTGCATGATAAAGGGTAGGTGTTATAAATCTAGTCAATTTTTAATTGAAATAGTTCTCGATGTGTTTTCAAAGGTAACAAATATGTGAACTACTGTCTCCCATTCTCTGGAGCCTATTCAGCACATGTATTTTTATATGCACAAATAGAATCCTGCATGGTATCACACGCACATTCTTGTGAATTACCTGACATAGCAGATACAAAGTGTGAGATGTGATCACTCCTCCTAAACCCTGTTGGAACTGAAAATTCAACCTATGGGTGAGCTTCCCAGTAGAACAACATAATACATAAACCCATGTTCAGTAAAATGAATGTTTTTGCATCTTTATGATATATATTTCATGATGAATTTCGATTGGCATATATATTGCTACTTATTAATGTCTATGTTTGTGTGTGTGTGTGTGTGTGTGTGTGTGTGTGTGTGTGTGTGTATATATATATATATATATATATATATATTTATACTCTCCAGATTTTTAAAAATATGAAATATATGTGTCTTATATACAATCCCTAAATTCATTCATGTTCATGTATGTGGATTAATAATCAACTTTTCACAAGATTATTCTTAGAAATATTCATCCACCCGAAATACATATTTGTTTCCTAGTACTGAAAACTAACTTCAGTGAAAGGTGCAT
The DNA here is from genome assembly GCF_048772815.1 of Callospermophilus lateralis. Classification (NCBI taxonomy): domain Eukaryota; kingdom Metazoa; phylum Chordata; class Mammalia; order Rodentia; family Sciuridae; genus Callospermophilus; species Callospermophilus lateralis. The sequence continues at coordinate 4,442 of NW_027511047.1, read as the reverse complement.
ACAAATCCTAATATGTCTACATTAACTAACCCAGTTTAACATCAATGCATGTAGGTTACTATGGAACATGATGTGTATTTTGACGTTAATTTTTATTCCACACTGGTACATTACTATTTCTTCAGTTTATGTACATCATAGAATATATATTTGATTCACTAGTTGGCAAATTTATAGGCATTTGTTTCACTTTCAATCACTTCTTCCTCCAGAACACATGTATTCCTCTATGTTTCTTTACTGGTCTATTCATGAGACTTTTTTCCAAATATATTATTTTTGATTTCCATAATCAATTTTGAAACAAAACTCACAAACCCTTCATGATAAACCATAACCCTAAGATGATCATTAGATATATAACTGGTTGGAATGAATGATTGTATATCAATATAACATTTCTTATATATTTTCAGATATCTATTCAATCCATTATTTAAAGTGGATCCAGTTATATTATTTATTCACAGTATGGTCTATTCATGCATTATCTGTATATTCATAGAAATAGGGTACACCTCTTTGTACGACCATACTAATTTATAAGTCTTCAAAATATTGCTCCAAGAAATGGTGGAAGAAATACTCATGTCACCTGATCTACATACACATTTTATCACAGAAATATTCTGGACACCAAAAGCAAAGGTCACACTTACAATTGTACCAAAGCCTAAATAGAAAGTGAGCATGGATTACTAAAAACATCCATGTCCAGGTTGCCTAATGCTCTCAAATATCAATCCTATTGGTGACTACATATTTGTTTCTTCCTAATATTATATATTCAACCTCAAACCTGTTGAAAATGTCTAACCCTATCACACACTTTATACTTTGCTTGATTTCCTAATGTCTCTATTGATATCTGCTTTCCTACATGTTTTCCCCAGTTCATCATTGTGACTGACTCTTCACATGTACTGACATTTACATACACTCTCTACCCGAAACCCTATTGCTAAAGAACTTTTGGTCCAAATCCTATACTCACTCTTCTTTCTAAACCTACCGACTACCTTCCTAATCCTACCGATTATCGCTTTTTGACTGGATGTTCTCTTCAACATTCAATCATCCAAAGTACAAGGTCCGATGCCAGTGTATATTGATTTATTTGAGACATCTGTGCAGCACATAACTCAAAGCTAAGTATCCCACTCAAGTCCCCAATGCCCTTCTGGGCTTCAAATCTTACCTAGATTTCTGCTTTCATAGTTATATTTCACATATACACTCTTGTAAATACCACAGGTTGCCAATGCCATTATTCATCCTGCAGAATGATTCGTAACCCAAATCGAACCTATTATTAACCCTAACCATACACTCTTCCTTCAATTCAACTTACAGAAGAGCAGGGACAGAGTGGGTCTTACAATATAGGAATGTAGATTACCTTCCACCTGCTGAGAACCTAAAAGATCCATGGAGAAATGATCCTTGGAGAATATGTAGGCAGCTATGTAGGACCTGAGAGAGCAATAGTCATCTTCCATGGCAAACAACCTGGTCAGGAAGAATTGATGTGTCTGAATCAGCCTCTGCCTTCTTAAAGTAGAGAAGATGGACCTATGCAGGCCTGTGTGGAGAGCTGTTCCTGGGTGCCTATGGTTGATATACCATTCTAACTTCTGAATGTGTCACAGGATGTTGGGGCAGCCTCCATATCATAGGAACCTTGGAAGCAACTGTTAGGACAAAGTGGTTACCAAGGCAGTGACCATATTCAGTTCCTGAAAGAAGTGACCTCACTTCACTTCCTTGGTGATGGAATTCTCTGAACTTGGGATCCCGGAAGCCAGGCACCCAGAGTCAGTCTCACTCCGAGTCCCAGTGGGCTAACTTATTTGTTTTTCCCAAAGACATAGTCAGTCTTTCTTGGTACCTACTGATGTGAGGATGGCCAAATTCCAGCAGAGCTCGGAAGAGGGGCCTTTCCTGAGAAAGTAGGTAGTGGCGAACCACTGGCTCCTGACAACTTCACAGAATTGGCCAAGGAGACCAGATCTGAAACAGGACAGGCCATTTTTGGGAGAACATAATATGGCGCACCAGTCAGAAGACACTTCGGATAATCACAGACCTACTTGGGTGAAAGAATCGCCTTTGCTGTTGTAGGTGTGAGTTTGTGTTTTTTTATGATGTTCTGAGAATAGCTAGGAAAGGTGGTTTATTTGGTTTTGAGTGGACTATTTCTAGTAAGTCCTTTGACATGGTGAGTGTTTCTATGTCTGTGTATCCCAGTGTATCCGTTGTTGTAGACATTAGAAAAGAGAATGCATCAATGGAAGCGTTGTCTCTAGTTGAAAGCTTCCCCACATTCTTACTGCCCAATTGATGAATGGACTGCAGCTTGCCTTATGGATGGGCAACATCTACTATCTTCTTAAGTTCCTGTTTTCTTCGTGTTTTCCAGCCACTCTCCAGAATAGGCTCATGGTTTTGAGTCCCAGATATGTAACACCACAGGGCTCTGTGACATGGCCATGTACTGGATAGCTTAAGGGAATGGGAGCATCTCAGAAAACTCAGATATCAGTGTGACCAGTAATGTCTCAGTGGAGAAACGCTTCTTTGGGCCATTTGCTTACTTCTGTTTCTATTATCCTGAATACGAGGAAAGTCTTTGCCTCAGGCCACCCAGTTGTGTAGCATTAAGAAGACTGTTTTCATATGGAAAAGAATGGACATCACCTGTGGCTCTTTGCTTAATTGCTTTGGAATGGAATGTGTCTGAATCAGCCTTTTGTCCTTGAATGAGGTTGTGGCTTAGATTCTCAGCACCTGATGGATCTAAAGAAAGATCCCATGTGGTTCCAAAACCAAAATGACCAAAAGAGAAGTCATTGTGGATGAATATTTTTGCCTTCTTGTTTTAGGTTCCTGACCTCCATCAAGTGAGAATAGGGATCCTTAGGGTCAAATGAGTCTTTGAAATCCCTGCAGAGGCTAGCCCACATGTGCTTGGGTTTTCTCATGACTCCAAATCACATCAAGAATTTATAGGCTTCAGCCAGTAGGCCTCAAATTGAGAAGCGGAACACTTTAACAGCAGGAATATTTGATCACTCCTGGTTCACAGGAATAGGGTTCAGGCCACCATGTTTTTAGGCAAATGAGGGTCAAGTGAGCTTATTTTGGACACTACCTTGTGCTCATTGAAACCTCCAGCTAGAGATTATGATGAGTGTCTACAAGGAAAAAGATTATGGCCCTGTGGGAGTGATTTCATTTTAATTTTGGTCATTTTTGTGGCAGTTGGAAGGGATGACTGGGTCCACCTGGGCTTGAAATCTGGTATGATTTACCCTTAGAGACTGAGTTCTGGAACTGACCTCAGAGAAGTATTGCCATGAATTGTGTTGGGATTTTAGGAGGCCACGCATGAGACTCACTCTTGGAAACTGAGATCTTGGCCCAGGGTGGCTTTCCACAGAGGCCTGGGAATCTCAGCCAGGATATCACATGATTTTATTCTGAAAGACTTGGTAGCCATAGTTGAGATTCAAAACACACATGGACCTCACATTGTAGACGTCAATTGGCCTGGCTTCATGTGACCTGTTGGCAACTCTTTGAGAAGCCTTGACTTTAAAGTTCTCCAGAGCATTCATTGAAATGAGCTTTCTCAACACTTAACGGTTCTTGAATGAATTGAAACCCACAGTGCCTGTAACTTCATCCTTGAAAAATTGCTAGATAAATACCATAAAAGTTTTGAAATTCCCATGACCAGGTGGCACTACAGAAACTTTGGATGTCCTGTTGCTGATCTTGTGTATACCAGACAGTGCCTTGTTTGACTGGGTTTCATGAAAATGGTGTAGAATACGAGATGCCAGGAATTTGGAGACTGGTGAGTAGTGGCCCTAGAGTAGTGGTGGGCAGGTATGTGATGAAACATCAAGGTGGGGCCATGTGGATCGGCTATCGGCTTACAAATGGCTTGTGACTGATATGGCGCAGCCCCCATTCCCTTGTAGGTAAAGGCATCTTGTTATGTGGAGAGGTTTCAGGGCAATGTTCATAATCAGGTTGCTATGGTTATTGGGACAAGCTATGTGGGATAGAAGACTGGTTGGTACATTCTCCTGCAGACGCTAACCCACCCCACGTGACAGAACACGCTCGAGCACTGTATCCCAGATGAACTTCTTATATTGTGTGAAGCAAGTACCAAATTCCCAGTGTAGCAGCAAGACACACAACGAAAAGTGGAGGATGATCAAATGTCTTCACAGTAGCCACCGGGAGACACTTAGCCTCCAGTGGACATAGTTTACCTACAAAGAGATAATTGAGCACTGCTGCCTCATGTTCATTGGAAAATAAGAAATCATGTCTTCCAGGTCACATAGAAGCAGACCCAGCTTTTATGGTCTCACTACAAAGGAAGCCAAAGCTCATGACAACAACATATATTTCAAGTGCCCAACCTC